>NC_081339.1:3090016-3340016 GCF_022539665.2 Daphnia carinata
CAATCCTTGTATGCGTATTCCCAATTGGTTGGAACAGTGAAAAAGGTTGATGATTGAATCCAAAAAATACATAAATAAAGCTCCTGCGGGACTTGACGCAGATTTTCACGTATATCGAATTCAAGTTTCAAAATGCTGCAGGGGGCTGTTTGTGGGTGTGTATACAGGCGTGGTTACTTTTCCAACGCTTGGTGAATTGAATTGTCGTTAGTACGTTGCCTTCATTTGATTATATCGTATACACACATTCGACGAATTGACGTGATTCGCTGAGCTCGGTTACAATCTTTACAAAGAGCCTTGATTATGAGGCATGTTCTTTGTTGGATGTCAGTTCAATCAAAAATGTATAGCAGGAAATCGATGAATTTTGCCCTTTAAATATCAGGATATCAATTGCCAACGCGAGTTCTTAATAAATCGGGTTTTAACAATACGCATTCATTTTCCAGATACGGATAAAAACGTTGGCGTAAATCAATTTTTAAAAAATAATGAAACTTACCCAGTATAGCGATAACTTTCGACGGAGGTCACTCCCGCGACGAGCGAAATGCGTGCGAAATCCTCACTGGACGTTTGCATGGCGTGAAGTGGGTCGACGGCGACGATGCCAGCGCCATCGATGAACGGGGCAAAGGTGGCACAAAATCGGGGAGTCTCCGGAAGACGAACGGCCATCAGCGAATCGAGCGGTACCTTGCGAAGGCAATCGCCAATGTCGGCCAAACTCATCTGTTCAGTGCTTCCCTGCGATTTGCCGAACGGTTCGCACCCCATCTGACGGGCCACTTCTGCTTTCAACTTGCCCGCCTGAGGGTTCAGAGCCCACGGACTCAACGCCGAGCCGGACATGAGCACAACCCGCTGGAACAGTCCTATACATTTTGTTTTTAATATGAAAGACAAAATGAAATACGTGGAAGTGTACAGTGTTGCCATGCGTAGTTGGAATATTCGAAATGAGCTCGCGCGGGATGTGAAAGAATATCAATTTAATATGCATCTGCGTACACTCAACTGCGTTCGTTCAACTTGATATGTTTTGGCGTACTCTGTAATCGGATTGGCGGCAAGCTGGCCCCTCGTCGAAGCCAAAAATTGGGGGAAAATAATGTTCGTTTTTTAAAAGATTATTTTTTGACACCTTTCTTCCATTGGTAGCAAAATCGGTTTCATTTTCTTTTTTTCGCTACTGAAAAATGAAGTTGATTTGCCAACTTTTTCTTTCTACTTCAGTTTCCAATACCTGGAAATTACGTGCCGGAAATAAAAGGAAGGAACAAAGATTTAAAAAAAAAAAAAGGCCTATCGATATTTTTTTTATCCGCGTATAGCACTCGATGACACAACTGGGAATCGAGTAAAAAGAAGAAGAAGAAAAAGAAGCTTTCTTTTTTTCTTTTTATAGAGAAGTTGTCAATAGTAATAGCCTAGTGCCTATGGAAGCTCATCAGCGACGCGTTCCAGCGTGAAAATCGATAGCGTGGGGATGACGGTGGATAACGTCAACGGGGACATTGGGCTGTGTGCGTTTTTATTCCACATTGAAAAAGAAAAACCCAAAACGAAGAGTGTCGTTGAACAAGTGCTACACATATTTTCAGTTGGGGACTTAACTCGGCTGTTCCCCGCTAACAGCTTGATTCACGCGGATTACCGCAAGGCATTTAAACGATTTCTTCCACCTTTGTGCCCGAAAACATTCGGGAACCGCAAAACGAATCGGGAGGAGGGGTTGCCAAGCGCTGGCCATCCGCAAACTAAAAAAACGCCAACGGACATTTTGCAAAACAGTTAGTTTAGCATTAGCGTAAATCCCGGGGCTGTTATTTCATGTGGGGAGGGAGAGAGAGAGAGAGAAGAGTGCATGCGAATATAGCTATAGCTCTCTAGCGCATTCAATTTTTGCAAAAATAATTGGTTTCATTAGAGCAGAGCGGCGAGGCTCCAGTTCGTCTCGTGTATGTTGCGCTTTTTTTTTTTTTTGTTTGTTCCGGTTTAATGAAGCTGAAAAACTAGACGCCTCACGCTCACCCGCCAAAAGAAAGGCGTCGTGCAGATTAGAGAGAAATTGTGCAGAAACGGGGAGTTTTCGCCATGATCCTGTCGTTTTAGCGATGGGTGGATTATTCTGCTGTCAAACACCGTCACTATTTTTTTGGATTTTCTTTATACATTAAATGAAAGAGACAAATTTGATTGCATCATAACGGCTGTTGTCATATCCAGGCATTCCCCTCAGTTGCGTAACGTGTCATTTGCATCGGTGGCTTCGCGCTAGCCGAGTGAAAGGAATGCGTTAATGAATACATTCCGATAAACCCATTTAAAAAAAATTATTACCTCACAACATTATCGATTTTATAAGTTAAAAAAAAAAAAAAAAGACTAAACCTTGTTCATTTTGATTTTTCTTATATAATTGCATAACATTGTATCGGTTTTTACGATAAAGCAGTCCCGGTCTACAATGTTCGTTTATACGAATACTATTACGTTAGCATTTTAATGGATTTCAGATGCATTCGTGTGCAGAAAAATAGCGTGGGATGTTGTATCCTCCAGCATTGTAATCCTTTATACAATCGACCACGCAAAACTTGCAAGTTTTTTTTTTTTTTCTGCTGATGCCAGTCTTCCTATCTCTCGAATTCGCGGAAAAGATAATCTCACGAAAACTGAGGCCGCATCTAATTTTCCTACATCAGGATTTATTTTCCGTTTGCAATCCAATAATTCGTGCTAACCTACAACCGACAGTTCTCAGCAAAAAGGTGAAACTCTTTTACTCATAGTTGAACGAGTTGATGCAGTTAGAATAAAAACTATAAAATAGTTTCTACAAAAGGTAGTATAGCTTTTCTTACGATTTGCATAGCGGAGGGTACGATCAAGAAACATCGTCGGATAAAAAGGAAAACACTTGAGACGAATCGAAAGCCATCGTTACGTACAAATATATGGGGGCTGCTAAAATCTGCTGAAGCGCAAAGAGAGAGAAAAAAGAATGCGAACAAAATTCATAGAATAACAGTGAGAGAGAGAGAGAAGCATGTCACGCTTATATTGTTCGGCTTTGATTGAATCAGTCGTCGGCTCGAAAAAGCACACTCAGTTTCCATAAAACAGAATATAAAGCCCGCCTCCGCTCGACGTCCAGGAAGTCTGCTTCCCCAGTTGCCGAATATTTACACGCGCACGTCACAGAGAAAACGAAGGCGGGCCATTGTGAATAAAAAAAAAAAAAGGACTTGGAGCTAACAGTCAACATCGAGATATATATTTACATATATTGTTTACTAAATACTTAAAACCAAAAAGTTTTCATTCTATATTGGGATTATGGTTTCCTTTCATCTTCTTCTTTTTGAAGAGAATTTTGTTTTGTTTTTGCGCACTTGGTCTTACTTCTTTTTTTTTTTTTTTTGGACAAAGTTGTTGGACGTTCCCAAACTTTTATTGTCGTATATGTAAGTTTATTTTATTATTTTTTTTTTTTTTTGTATGCTTTGAGAAAGTAGAGAGACCTACCCTACAAGGCTAAACATTGGGAGAACTTTAGCGTCGTATAACTGGGTGGTATGCGATTGAGCAAGCCAATCCCCAGTTAGCGATTAGAGACGTCACAAAAGACTTGGGCTGTAGATAGAAAAATGCTGCACACGAAATCCACCAGCAGCTCCGACTTGCGTTCCGACATAAAGCTAACGCCGTAATACAGCTAGATGACGCGTAATATTAATGTTTTTTTTTTTAAATCTAAAATAGAAGAAAGAAAGAAAGAAAAGATGTCATGTACAGAACGTGTGCGTATTGGCCGCGTTCGCTTTTGAATAACGACTGCGTGACCCGCAAAAGAAAAGAAGAGTCTCTTATATTCAGCTTCGTTTTTTTTTTTTTGGCCATGAATATCTAATGCCGTCTCGTCATTGCCGCACTCTGTAAACTTTTCCTATGTGTAGCCTGAAGACGTTTCCGTTTCTTTTCTGATGTGCATCTAATCAAAATCGAACGAAAGGAGAAGGAGAAGGGGGGGGGGGGGCTGTACGGTTCGAAGAAAAGAAGAAGTGAGTGTGTGATAGGCCTTATCCGATGTATAGAAACCCGAAGATGCACAGTAACTACAGACAACGACATGGAAATGATTAGAAGAGAAAACAAAAATAGGAATATGGAGATATGAACATACAGACGAGCTTCCCGTACGGATATAACTTAAGCCAATCAACGCCTCTCCGTATGGTACGTTGAAAATAGAAGAATAACAATCTCGATTTATTTTTTTTAAAGTGTTTTTCTTTCAAGTTTCACTTGTTTCTTGGCTTTTATACTTTATAAAAGCCATTCTCTAACAGACGATTTTTCGAGTCCCAACGGTACGAAGTTGTTTGATATTCATATTTCACAATGTGTGTAGCCAAACTTGTGCATTGTTTTAGAGTCCTGCGCCAATGCGTCTTTTGTGTGTCACAAACTTGGATTTATTTCGACGATAACTCCTTTTTCGCCAACTTGTGTGTACGCTGGTGCTTATCGCCGATACACTCCCAATGCTCTCCCTTCTCTATGTTTCTTTTCTTTTTGTTTATAAATTAAAAAGACAATGTGTCCTTCCACTGTGTGTATGTACCAACGAGTTTCTTCCCTTTCAACTATGACAAGAGTTTATCACCAAGAAAAAAGGGGGATGATGTGAAGAGTCCGATTCTATCGATCGATTTACGTACGGAGTGCTGACAAGTACTTTCCATCAATACCTATTTTGCTAAGGATTTTAGAAAAATCGTTGTGTATCGTATCAGCTACGTTTCGTAATCAGGCCAACAGTTTGGCCAGCGTTTGAAAGTCGAAAGATCAAACGGGTATGAGACTATGAGGAGGGATTTCGCAAAACACGTCGCCCCCCCCCCCCCAACAGCCATGAATCCAGTTAGACAGTTCATTTTCCAGTTCGATTGGCTGGCGGAGACGCAATGTTTTGTTTTCATCGCCCAGTTTGATATTTGTCTAAATCTTTTTCTGGTTCGGTTTGTTTTTATGATGTCAAAATGTCAGATGTATACGGACATCATTTTGTTTTTTGTTTTTTTTTGCTGTCAGTTTCTATTTCGGAGCCATAATCGCAGGGACGCTGTCGAGTCTTGACAGATCGATGACAGGCAAAGAAAAGATCCTTTCAGTTCGTCGGCAGGATATTATATTTCAACGTTTTTTTTTTCTTTCTTTCTTACTTTCTTCACAAAAGAATTAGAGAGTCTATTTTTGCAAGCATCCCTCCTTCGTTTTTTTTTATTATTATTCCCCTATCTGATGTCGAGCCATTTGGCTGGGCGCAACCGGAATACAACAGAACTGTTCGTAGATCTATAGAACGGAAGCTTTCTTGTCGTTCAAGACATCAAGCCATCTGAAACTTCATTTTGGCTGCCAGATCATCAGCGAATTAGAGTCTGAATAAAACAAAAAAAGGCTTCTAAGGATTAAAACGTTGCCATATAATATCAATAATTGTCCTCTTAGACTGTTATATACTGTATATATTCCCTGTTATCAGACTAAAACCTCTTGTATTGTCTAAACTAGTATACTTAATACGCATTACACATGTTTAGAAAAAACAAAAAAAAACATTGCGTCACATCGCCCAATCGTTGTAATTATGAATAGGAAAGATTGGAGATGGCCCCTCGCTGCCAACGATCTTTCCTTGAAACCAAACAGGCCCAGCTATTTTCGTCGTGTAGAACCCGACTAAACCTCCATTACAGCTGATGGACTGCTATCTGTGTATCTAAAGGCCATAACTTTGATATTCCCGAAGATAGGAGAGCTGCTCACACACACACACACTAGGGATCAGAGTGGGGGGGAGAGACGGAGAAATCGATAATGCCACGTTAACCATTCGTACATACGAGACTGGTGGTCAATGTCGGCACACACAAAAAGGGCGACCAATATTTTCTAAAGGACACACACACACAAAAAAGTGCAATAGACGGTTATAAGAATGAAGCCAACTTACCGGCTGCTATTGGCGAGATCATGAGAAGATTGACGAGAGCGGCACCCGTTCCATGGCCACTTAACGTGACACGACCGGCATCGCCACCGAAAACGCCAATATTGTCCTTTGACCATAGCAGGGCCGCCACTTCAAAATTGCGCAGACAATAATAAATAATGAGCGGGAATATTATACCAGGGCCAATGATCTTTTTTTTTCTCCGACTTACTGATATCCAATAAGCCGTAATTGCCCTGCGTTGGAATGGCACTTTTGCTCTTGCCACGGACATGGCCCGGCGTTGGACTAGCCGCCGTCTGCAGGAATCCTAATAACAAACGATGACGTCACAAATGTTATTCTTTATTTTAGAACATAGTCTCTTTTTCCATCATTTATTTCGATTGCGTACTTTCGGAATCATTTTTATTCAAAGTGGACTTTGAAATGGGTCGTTTACAATCAAATGGCTTCCTATTTAGAGTTAGGAGGTGGGGAGGATATCAAGTACGAAATGTGTGCAGAAAAATCAATGAGGTATCGTTTTACCAAATGGCAGATGAATGGTAATTTTTTTTTTGTATTACCTAGAATGCCGAGACGGTAGTTGAGGGTGACGACAATCATCCGACTCTTGGAAGCCAGCAGTCCGCCGTCCATCAAGTGCCCGGCGCCCCAACTGTACGACTCGCCGTGAACGAGCACCATGACGGCCAGCGATGCTGGCGTCGTTGTTCCACCTCCGACAAAGCCTGGAATCGTATTTTGCTTATTTTTACAATGCAATTTTCGTTTGTTATTTAAAACAAGCCGTTTGGACATGAAAAATGAATTTAATTCAGTTAACTTAAGTTTAGGGTTTTTTAGAAAAATTATTTTTTTACTTTAGCAAAGTCAATTGAATTTGTCGTGTAAGCGCACGAAGTTCGAAGCAACATCGTTGATGCTCCATCTTTTTCAAATATCTTACATCATGAAATTCAATTCACTGAATATATTGAATTGATGTGAATGGATGGAAAGGGGGGGGGGGAGGGTAAGCGGGTACGTTTTTCCTATAGACAAAACATTTCCGAAGCTTCTCTTCTCTATCACCAGCTTCTTTTGTTCTTCAATTTCATCGGCGGAGGCAGGGTTATGATTGGATTACAAAACAGAAGGTACTCGAATGTCTGACCATTGTTCTAAAATAATCGCAGACAAGGTGAATCTAGCCCATACACACACGCACACACACAAAAAAACTCATTTCAAAATCAGGCAGGCAAAAGAGCTGATTGCGCTGTTGAAATGATCGCTGTATGAAACCTGTCTGATCAATAGCCTCTTCTCAATCCAAATAAAAAAAGAAAAGGGACAGATTAAGAATGAGAGCTTGCATATAGGAACGATAGTGATGATTGGTAAGATATTTATCGCGCATAAAGTACACGCGCGGACTGATCACATGAAGTTCACGGACTGTAATCAAGTTGGATGTGTTCCCTCTCTCTGAATCGCCCTTTGCAGTTGACGGAGGCACTTTGCTAGTGTTTGTCACGTTCTCTATACCACGTATTTCAATCAGTCGAGTTTGCCTCTTTTCAGTCCACATCGTTCTATATACGAAGAAAACGTAAAGTGGTCAAGTGGGTTAACGAACGTGACGCATATAACAGCTCATGCTCGGGTGTAATATTCATGGACCAAACTTATGAACGACAGCCAACACCCACACACACTGCAACTGTATATACACAGAGTGTACGCGGAGAAAAGCCACGCCTTTGGCCTGTTGTAATTAGACTGTCGGACGGAGGTGTCGGGGGGGGTGCCTTGCCATCGTTTGAATCAAAGTGACGAAACGTCTCAAAAGCGTCGGTCTACTTGCATATTCATCTTATTGATCACTCAATTATGTACCGAGAAAGAGCATGATAATTATCAGGGGTAGGCGAGTTCTACCTTTTGGGACTCTTGCTATTTACCAACGAGCTCCTCGGCACAAAAAAAAAAAAAATTTAATTACGACAGAAGAGTATTAAATAATAAAAGAAAAAAGACGAACCTTCGGAAGGAGCGTAGACGTTGAGATAGAGGCAGTCTTCACTTTGATTGGCCAACATAAGCTGCATCCTTTTCAGTTGATAGTAGCGAGCTCGGGGCATCGTCTCCAAACTGGCAGTTCTGCGTGAAGTAATTTCTTGATATCAATCGAATTCTCGGTTATTTCCATAGAAACTTAATAGCCAACGTGCATACTAAAAAATACCAACACGATCGTATATATAGCAAGCACACCGGGCCACACACACAAATTGATGGCCAATAGCCAACGGGGAGGGGTATACTCGTACCCCAAATGCTTGATTGCTAACAGTTTAGCAGCTATTACTGCCTTACAATTTCAAGCATAGGGAAAACGAAAAGAAGATTGGACCACCATTCAACTCGGCGTTTTATGTGTCGTGGCAAATCACTTCGGGCCTCACCAATCGTTACGTGACAAAAGAGACCGAACGATCAACGCGTTGGTGCGAGTGACATTTCGATTTATTTCGTACAAACGTTTAAGAATCAATTCTTGAAAGAAACAAACACGAGATTGGGTTCGGCGAGTATACCGAAGAAAGTACGGAGTGCTGTTCGTTTTATCGTAATTTCAAACGTACACCAGTGTTGTTGTTTTCGTGTGGAGCTTTTAAGAGATCGATCCCTCGGACCTTATGGCACTTGGAAATACGGTATCTTTCTTGCGTGCAGTCTACACACTATAGTGTTAGCTTCCTCCCCCCCCCCTCGAGTATGCTATTGTCTTTCAGCGTCTCACTTTGTTTTTGCCCGTCTAAAATATGTAAGTACCTGTCATTTGAAAAACTTTGCAACTAGGCAAGAAGTGAAGCGTCCATGCCTATCTTTTTCTTTTGCAACGTTTTGCTATGAATCTCCTTAAAAAAGGAGAGAATGCTTTGGCATATTTATCAATGTTTTTGTTAAATAGCATTTTGCTAGTTAGTTTCAAGTTGCAAACATCCATTCCTTGCTTAGTTTTCTATGTCACAAAACGATGAAGGGAAAAAACTGTACGTAGTTTATAAGGAAAATATAAAGCTTTGATCTCTTTGAAAAAAAATAAAATAATAGCATCTATTCTACGAGTATATAAAAATACATTAATTAGTGAGACCAACCCACACAGACACAGACAAAAAAAAAAAAGGGCAGAAATCGATGATCATGTGCACCTGTTAGCCAAAGGAGGCAGCTGTTGAGGACAAGCCGGTGGTAGTGCGTTGGCTGGTCGAATACCCTGCCAAGGACCTGGGCTGGCTGGTGGCAAGTAACGCAACGGACCAACGGGCGCAGCGGCGTACGGGATTCCGAGAAAGGCCTCCACCGTTTTCTTGTTTCCGCCAGAATTGATGAATTTGCGATGACTCGCTGTGTGTATGGCACGCAAGGTAAAGTCAAGACTTCAGTCATTATCCAAAACTGATTACGATGCAACGCCGCGATTTTTGAGAAATTCAATTTGGACCATCTTATAAGCAACTCTATTTCAACGACGCTACCTTAAATCATTCAAATTGTATGCGAAAATAAAATATTTAGAGTGTTATACAGTTAACTATGATGCTCGGGGTGGCACAGTATTAAAACAAAGTTTGAAAGCACCGATGCGTGATGATTGTACGGAGGATGATATGGACCAGGAGGACACGTTCACGGATCTTACCTGGCGTAGTTGTAGTCGTTAGCGGTTGGCCGGAACTGCCGTACAGAGTCAATCCACGTAAGTTTCCATATTTAGTTCTGATCACTCGTCCGAAACCGGCTGACGTGGAGGGGATGGATGCTGCGCTGGCCCAGTTCATGGCCACTGGACAGCCGTGAAACGTGATCGATGCGATAACGAAGAGCAGCAACAGCTTGGCGCAAGAACGGACGCCATGGCTATCAGAGGCGGCCAGCAGCTTCATCGTTAACATCGCGCATCACTGGCGGCCACGGACACGGCACATCGATATGATCAGTTTAACGATAGGCACTATCTACGGATAGCAGCATCGAACTGGAACACGCAATCGGAGTCCTCGGTCGCCCACCACTTGTACTGTTTTTGAACTTGACCAACCAATCGTTCCGGGGACGGACAGCGTTACGTAACGGCAGCAAAATTCGGCTGAAATTGAAAAGGGAAATCGCATGAAATCGCTTGAATGCACTAAGATAAACCTATTATCGAGTTGGTATGAGGGAAATAAGGGAACGCGCCGCATTCTAGGAAAGAGTGTGTCGAATTTTAGTATTTCATGCCACGTTTTCTTCTGACGCTCGCCTATGAACTCTCAATTTCCATACATTAAACGTATTTCCTTTAGTTTTTTTTTTTTTTTTTTTTTGGATCCACATGAAAAAAAAATAAAATAAAATTGGGGATGCAGCTCTAAATGAATTGACATTGTCGAGACATGTCAGCCATGACTGAAGGCGAAAATTGGGTGAAGAAAAAGCTAAACCATTTCTTTCTTTTTTTTCGAGAATGGCTGCAAATGTATCCAAGGCGATTGGGGACAAATTCGCTGCAGATTATTACGAAATTTTCGCAGCCTTACTCAAAAAAAACGTAAGAGACTATTGATCGAATCGAAAGAAAAAGTCGCCACAATTTATTTATTTCCAGCATCCATTAAGATAATTACAGGCTATTAATTTGGGGATCTTAACAAAACAAAAAAACAAAAAACAAAAAAAAAACCAAAGAACAAAAGTAAAAATCTGCAGAGGGGAAAAACGAGCTCTTTTGTTCTTTTAGCATTCCGGCCGGACGCGTCTGCGAGCGCAGCAGCAGCGTGTTTTTACAATCAAGTTATAGATGTGGAGGCCATTCGTTTTAGTTGTTTGCCGCTGTCTGGCAGAAGCGAAATGAACTTCACGCTGATGGGGCCTGCAGGTCTTTATGCCGAGGGTGACTCCCGTTTTATGCTTCTAGCACTTGGCCTTTTATTTATGTTTATTTATATCATTGGGTATTTTTTTTTTCGGTGGGTGGGGGGTTGGGCGACTCGAGTAGGCGGAAATGAAAGTGCGCGGTTGTCTCTTCTTCCTCGTCTTTTGTGTTGCATCCGAGCTACATCTGATCGCTCTGCTACGCAATGGTCCCTAATTTCACAGCCCAAAAGGCCGTCCAAGTTATTCATTCAAAAACAGGCAAAGCAAAATTAAAAATCGGTCCCTTCCTCAGTTTTCACTTTCTTTTTTTTTTCAATCAAGAATGATGCGATTCATCTGCTTTTCGGCTCTGAACGGCCAATCGTTTTCGCTAAATAAAATGCCTCAGCCGATAAACCATTTTTTGCTGTTTCTTGGCTCGAGAACCGCAAAGTAATGAAAACGTTTGAGTGTCTCTTCTTTCCTTCGCGCGGCTCAAAGATATTGCTTCCGCATGTTTAAAAAAAAAAGGAAAAAAGAAAATAGAATGAATATAAATATAGAGGCGAGAGACTACATAGTGTATAAGGGACGAAAGCCTCGTTGTTGTGTCGACCCTCCACTGAATTTGCGATTGCCATTATTTCCTACCTGTCTTCGTCACGAACGATATTTATGACTGCGACAGCCTTTTTTTTTTTTTTTTTAATGAAACTCAACCGGAAAAAAAGAAGATTCACACTCTCTGTTCTATATAGCCATCTACATTTGCAACGTCGAAGACCTGCTGCATTAAAAAAAAAAAAAAAAATAGTAAAACAAAATCCTTCCGTGCGCCTGAGACCCGCGGGACAATGTGTTTTCCTTACCCGATAGGAATTTAGCAGGTAAAAAAAACACGGAAGATGCCAATAAAGAAATTCGAGTGCGAATGTTGATCACTGGGCAGTTCACGTTTCATCACTTCACACGGAACAAAGATTTCATGAAGTAATTGCGGTGTCGTCCGCGTAACTTTATAGTGCCATAAAAATGGGTGAAGCGCTTGCGGGAAGAGGCGCCAAGCAACTGGAAATATCACGAAAACAAATTGACAGTGAGGCTACTGGAGTCCCGCGAGCAGCTTGCATGACACATGCGCTGTTTCCATGAATGCCGCCCCGCTCGAGGACCTTGCAGGGCCTATAGCATTTAATGCAATACACAGTATAAGAGTAGGGGAGAAAGGGAATCGTATAGACACAACACGGAGAAGATTAAATATGTAACCATCAGCAATTCCTATGGTAGGCCGCTGAAAATGGTCGGTGCTTCTCTGAGAGAGATGAAGAGATCTCTCTTGAAAAAGTAAGTAGGCCAGGATCTTCAGCGCATAAGAAGATGGCGTACAGACCGAGATATTATTTATGTGACCGTGAAAAAAAAAAAATGTTGCATGTTCTTATATCCTAGGTTGGAAGGGCAGGAGCATTCTTATTGAAATAGACTGGCCGTGGAACGATATCATCGGCAGCCTTCCTTCCGGCCGGCTTATTCACAATATATATCCGATCTCTTCCAGCGTACATCTGTTTAATACAATTTGTCCCGAACAGATTTTTATTTCTTCTTTTTTTTTTTGAGTTCGAACAGCCTCGAGTTATTCTTTTTCTGAAAAACAGGTTTTTGTGTGTATGTGTGTGTGTGGGATTTCGGCGAATTCTTCCGAGTTATATAGGGAAAGCGTTCAAAACATGGCGCATGAAACGCAATGAATTTTGCTACGAAATTGTAATTTGACATCGATCGCACACACACATCAGCGACGAAAAAATATGCCGTTTTATTGGTACAAGGCAAATATGGCACCCGTTGCAAACATATGAATTATACATGGTGGCAATGAATTTGTGGGACAGGGTACGATAGGCCGTGATATGAAGCTGAGCTTGCCATTTCTCCGAGACACATCAGAAAAATAAATAAAAAATACCCATAGAAATGACGAATACATACGGCTATTATGAACCGTATGTATAGAGCGGCACTGTTACGTGACAATCAAATGGGAAAGAGGAAATAAAAGGCCTTGTCGTCTCCTCTTTTTTTTTCTTTAAAGATGTATCCGTTCCGAGCGGTCCGTTCGTGTTCTTTTGCACATATGTCTGTGTGGGGTAGTGTATCATTATTATGCAATATATCTCCACTTTATCTATCTCCAACCGACAGATTCCATTGATGTTCCGCTGGAGTGGCCCATCATTTTGCTGTGGAACACGCAAGCCTTTGTTTCGTCATATCGCACCAGCTGCGCTTGATTTGTTTTCATGTGATACAGCACTGTGATCGTAAAACGAAAAAAAAAAAAAGAGAACGGGCACGTCGTTCCCCATTTCCCAACACTTCGTTTCAAGGACCAGCGAGAGAGAGAGAGAGATATTGTTTGCTGTGTTCATCCTATATATAGTCCAGCATTCGTCCATTACCACTAACGCTGCCGCAGAGAGAGAGAGAGGACTGATGAGTTCTTTCAAATCGTCTCAGCCGCTGAAAGAGCAACAGTGAACACAGAAAACGTTTCCATTAATTCGGCTCTTGATTTGATAGTTTTTGCAAAGGATATAAGCTCTTTTGATCTGAATCCATATGCTATACGAAAATGCTAAACGCAATTTAAAATAGTTTGAAACTTTTTTGGGGGGCGAGCCATTAGGGAGAGGCGCTTGACAGATGCGTAATTATTCACCATCTCATCTAAATCTATCTCTATTAGAAAGATAAAGACGCACGCGTGTGTGTCAGCTCTTCCGTTTTGAGCGACACGCCGTCAATCGTCGGCTGATTGCATCGCCCTGATCTAATAAGAATGTGTTACTTGTGAAGCATCAGTTTGACGTGTGGAGCTGGCTTTCTTGAGAATTCCAATTTTGATCTATAAGAGGCGGACATTAAGTCTCTGCAATACACGATCGGCCCGGAATCAATGTACTGCACATAAACGGAACAGGCTTCGTAATAAGAAGTGCAACACGATGCCTGAAGAGCCAGTCGTCAGACAGCGAACAGAAGCACATTATTTTTTTTCAGGTAATATTACGCATTGAACTTTTAAGACCTCTCGAGAACCTTTTGTTTATAATCATCCCAGATTTAGGGCGTGGCTGCATAGTTCATCAACAGGTGACCTTTCCTTACTCTACACAATGCACGAATATTGAAACGTGTTTTCCTTCTTCCTTTAAACTTTAGTTGCCATCTGTAAATCAATGATGCAGATAGAGGGGATCGCCTAGGATATCGCTGCTTTCTACGCCATCTTACATGACAAGCGTACGAAATTTCGATTTCCAAGAATTTTTCACTTACATTTTTCAGATTCTTCGCAGAATAAACATAGTTTCAGCTTTTCCTCCATGTCCAGTTTGAATAACAATAGTTCTCCACACCCACAACTCCATTTTCAATGTTTACTTTATAAAGCTTGCATCCAAGGGCTTGTTGACTCGGAAAATTCTTGCTACACCTTATGAGAAAGTACGCCGAAATTCCGCCTACACTTGGACAACCACAAATCGACAACCTCCGTCATGTAGATGTACAGGCTGTATATAGCACACTACCATCTATTTCTAAAACCCATTTTATTTATCTCGCATATTGATCGGAGGAAATATAGCAGCTCTGTGTGGCTGCTGTTGGGCGTAGAGAGCCAAGTTTCTCGACACACTTTAATCAAATGTGCCGACGCCAGTTTGCCTCCTAGCTGGCAGAACAAAAACCGAGGAAGGAGAGGAGAAAATCTGTAAAACCCCAAGAAAAAAACAAACAACGATGGCAGGTATGTATACGTTTTACGAAAAAAACAAAAAAAATTGATTCCACCGAGCACAAGGGTTCATTGTTGTTTCGCTACGTGCGTTCGTTTTTGTTATGCGGCAGCGTTTTTTTATGGGCTATTCTTATTTTGATTGATATTGACTATAAATTTTCAAATTACGTCCACTTCCTTTTTGTCTATACAAGACCAACGCTTCTATTTTTTTTTATTGAAATCTGAAGAAGGAATAAGAAAAAAAAAGTTGCTGGCTATACACTATTGATTAATGGATGAATGGCGAAGACGCTACGTATAAAGAGATGCTTGCCCCTTTGAAGTTGGCACTTTTTTTTTTTTTTCAATCGTTATCACTAGCCAGAAACCGCAGTGTAGGTCTTTGGTCTCATTTTCCGCTTGCCTTACTCTTTTTTTTTTTTGTTACAGATTTTTTTTTATTGTTGTATTTGTTTGATGTCCTCAGACCTTGCAACTTGATCATTCCATCAGCAGCACAACTCCGCCTCTTGTTCAACCCACAAGGCTAAATCATCTACCATCATCCGTCACGATGTTCTTTCTTTCTTTTTTTTTTCCTTCCTTTCTTTTCTATTTTTAATGACCATAAGTTATTTTGAGTCTAACAAATCAAGAGATCTTTTATCATTTCTAAAGTTATCCCACTGGACTTTGTGCCACAATAAAGTAAAGTGGTTTCCTATCAAACTAAGAGCTTCGATCCGAAATTGAGCAGAGTCATTAATATTTATTGATTTACAGAACATTCTGGCTCTTTAGGTGTAAAGGTATCAGCCTTAGTCATCATCGTACCATAGTGGTGCAAACATCCATGAGAACCAGTGGACAGTCTTACATTCTTGCATAGGATCACGGTTTGCTTTTCTAATGCCAACCACGTTTGTTAAGCCACACGTTAAAGATATACCATCGGGTACAAAGAAGAGTAAGTGTTACATCTTTCATTTTGCTGCTAAAGTATTTTATTGATTATATATCATTGAATTCATTTAAATTGCGTCTCAGATAGGCAAATGGTGTCAGGATTGCGCCATCAAGGTTTTCGTGAAACAAAGCAAACTATGGCCAATATCACTCTGGAGGAAACATTACGACCTCTGTGGAAGTTGACTTACTACGGCGGAATTTTGTTGGATTGGTGCTGCCCAATCTCTGAAAATCATTCTCGTTTTTGGAAGGCTACGCGTTATATAAGCATTATAATGTCATTCTTCCTGATTCTTGCCGTTTTCGCATTTGAGCTCGCGCAATTATTTGTTGGAATCGAGCGTGCACTCAACGTTCATCTCATCATACTGAACATCGTTTGGTGTATCCCGGGAATCGTTGGTATCATCATTCAGGAGCAGTTCCTACGGCATCGGCGTGAGTTTCTCAGTTTCTTCAAAGCCTGGAGACGATTAGAAATTGAAATCACCAAGTTAAATCCATTGAACCCACACGATTGCATAATGTGCGAATCACGAAGGATGCATTTGGTGATGTATACCATTCACTGTGGCATGGCAATTGCTGGCATGATTTCGATCGGATTCGATATATTTAATCGTCCGGATGCACCGTATTTACTCTCTTACTACAAGACTATTCGCGATTCAGTGCCACAGTTGTTGGTTTGTTTCGTTCACTTGGCTGTCATTTGCTTGACTTTCATATTGCTAACTCTAAGTGACTTGGTTACGTCGTTCACTTACTATCACGCAGGGCTTGCTGTTGATCGTCTGGAGAGGGATGCTAGATTAGTATTTGCTAGACGTTTTAACATCGAGGACAAGCTGTTCATCACGGCTTTAGATGATAATAATCAGTTGGAGAATGCCTGTAAAAATTTATCCAAATTATCTCCGAGTGTTGCCGAAACTCGTGTAGGCCTATCCATTCAACTTATTTGGGCCCGTTTCGATAAGATAGATCAGTTGATTAATCAAGCTAATTCACTTTTCGGGAAGTTTTTAGTGTGCAGTCAAGGTGTGCAATTATTCATGATAACTGCTTTACTTTATTCAGTGTTTTATTATTTGGGAGACGCCCTTAGATTAAAATCGACAGGCCCGATTCTTCCCTATGTCATGAATTCCCTGGGCATAGGTTTTCGTTTCATCTCTAGTATGCTAATTTCTTCACAGTTGCATCGATCGGTGGGTAGATTTCGCATGTCTCTCAACTATCTGTTGGGCCAGCATTGGAATGAAATGAGCAAACAGGATCGGGACTTGTTGCGTTCTCTCCTGTCTCGCCTTTACACCGATTCGTTAGCCGCTAGCCCTCTTGGCCTCTACAACATCACACCGTCCATCTTGCTCAGTGTTGCTGGCCTGGTAGTCAGTTATGTCATTGTTTTGCTTCAATCAAAATAATTAGCAAACCTAGGCTTACAGTATCTAAAAACTCGAGCCTATCCGGACTTTTTTTGCGGGGTTTGTTAAATGCAGCTAAATACAACGGTCAATTGGACTAAAAAGCTGCGAGAAAATGCCCGGTGAAAACATTACTGTAGAAATGAATATATTATGCATTTTACGGTATGTTTTTACAGTATTTTTATTGCTTGGCTGTAACAGCAATTTTCAAAGTATGTGTGTTAGACATGCCTCATAATATCGACGAGTGTAAAACAAATACCTATACATGAATCGTAAATTCAACAAACGTAGACTTTTCAAGATACGCAGAGCCTTCAAAACCAATAAGCTCGTTCGTGTTAATATTTCATTCTCTTACCAAAATGCCGTACCGTTCTCTTTCGCGTTGTATTTCTAATTTATGGGGAAAACTGCATGGCACCTCTAATTGGTAAAAATATAGCACTCAACCGTATTGAGAATTATGCCAAATCCATAAATTAACCCAACGTGTAAAACAGACATGGAATCAACTGAAGCGTAGTTGCTGCAGCTCGACTCATCTGACGACAAAATGTTGAGCCACGAATGAAGTTGGCGTTTGATTTCTTGTGACATGTTACCATGTACTTTGCCTTAAATGGAAGAAGAAACGGCCTAATCAATGCCGGTTTTTTTGGATAAACTGAATCTCTTTGGTAGTTTAGATTGCTTCCACACAGCCCCAACGCGGTAGCAAATACATGTAAATTCTCCTTCCTATAGCCATTCATAGCTTTATTTTATTTTTCCCAATTCTTCCGTTTGAGCAAAGTTAATATCTCCGTATTTTACCAATGATGACGAGTAGATACGACAAAACAACATTTTTTCATTGGGTTACACGTTCTGCAAAATTTGTACATTTTATACAACATTTCACGACAGAAGTTCTCTCGCGGCCAAGATATTCTGTCTGAAATGATTTATTTGGTAAGCTAAATGATTTATCAGTTTCCTGATGAGGATTCTGTCAAATGCAATTCTTGTGTTATAGTACTGTACCCACTACCCTACTAAACCCAACACCCAGTTTTTTCTGAGATTTTCCTCGATAGATGATGCGGTTTCAAATAAAAACCAGTTAGATACAGTTTTTACCGATAGATGGCACTATAGATGGTGCTTTAACATGCCGCCATTACTTTTGGCTCCATTTAGCTCTGACACGTACGACATGCAAGTCGGTAATTTAGGCAATTTTGAATAGGACAACGTGGTGGACTATTAAATTGGATTATCAAGCAAACGAACGAACTTCTAATCGGTTCGTTCGTTCGCTTGTTATTAAGTCTAATGGTCCAGATGTGTTGCCTTTTTTTCCATTCAGGTTTCAGCCTGGTCCAACCTATACCCCTATCAGTAATAAGACTACAACTGACCGCAGTGCAGCCATTCCACTTCTAGGGATATTACCCTATTTAGGGAGATTTAAGGAAAATTTTTGGAATCTAGGGTGCAGTTATGGAAATCTAGGGTTTCCGGGATTATCCAGGGCCTATTGAATTTTCTGGGGATTTCTCGGGATTTTGAGATTTTTGGCCAAACCGCTGTTGCTTTTGGCGCTTCTATGCAACTTCAAAAGTAAAATGTTCCTCAATAAGAGCCACCAAGCGGACAATGGTGAACGGTACGCTTTTCAGAAAGTAGTACTGACTAGGATACACCACGAACTCCATTTGATCCTCCAAACGTCTGTGCCAAACATATCGCACGCCGAATTTTTTAAGACTCAAGTCTCCGACTGAATTTCTGACAAGCACTTGACCCAATTGCAAAAGCTGGGGAGAGTTCCTTGAATATATACGTAGGAATTACGAATCTATTTTGTTCAACCATGATGAACAATTTGTTGTTGAGACATGATGAACCCGAGGCCTCTCACACAATTTTGTTATCTAGGTGAGCAACACACCGTTCATTGGGAAACGCTGTGATTCTCTTGAGGCTTTATAACGTTGAAAGTTCGATGACAATTATTTTTGGAAAAAACCATATCTTTATTGCTTAACTAAACACATATGATGGGGCAATCCGATGGTTTTATTTCCATAGCCAATTTAAATTTTTCTGGTAACTTGTTTGGCTTTGACGGGCACTGAATAATTGCTTTAAAAATGTGTTCGATATACTGTAGTTAACTAAAATAACCCATTTTATTTATTTTATTTACATTTATAAAAATAATAAAATTTTTTTTGAAGCAATGGCGTCTATAAGAATCGAACACGGACAGTCGACGTATGATCTCAGTGCTATACCACAGCGCCCTACCACAGCGCCACACCACTATTAGTCACATATTATATAGCTCCGGTATTGGAACGAAGGTCGATGAAAAATAAATTTGTTTGAGATGTGCGGTCCTGGCACAGTGGTTACCACCTTCGCTTCGCATTCTGAAGGCCCCGGGTTCAAGTCCCGACACCGCCAACTTCCCCCCCTCCCTTTCCCTCCAAATCTTCATTCAAGATACGCAAGATTCATCGGATTACGCAAGCTTCTACAACAGATCAAGACGCAAGATTCTAGGCCTTCAAGAAAGAAAAGAAGAAGAGAGAAAACAAGAAGAAAGAAAAAAAGAAGAGAGAAAAGAAAAGAGAAAAAAGAAGAGCCATGCCTACTATAAAGGGGCTAAATGGCACATCAAAAAAAAAGCCTTGCCAGGCTAAAAATGGCAAAAATAGCCTTGTCAGGCAAAAAATCGATCTGTAGTACTGTTCACTACCTTGAAGATCGAACCACAAGCTGAAAGGTAGAGAAGAGGCGATCGTTGAACGTAGGCTGTTCGTTAGCCTCCCCACGGCCTGAAAGACGGCTCGTGGATGCAGGCAGCTTATCATCGGGATATGTGACCCAATTCGCTACCCGTAAGTTTTTGTTGTTTAAAGCATGAAGCATTTTTGTATCTATTAAAGCGTAGCAAAACTTATGAAAGATGTAGCAGACTTTTGTAAGTAACTGAGAATGTTTGGTAAAATATTATTTATTGAACAAGCTATATATAAGCTATATAACAATATAACAAGCTATATATAAGCTGGAGACCCGAGTTCGAATCTAGCCTCAGTCATTTCTTTTTTCCCTTTCCTACCGTAAGCTGGCACGCGCGGCGCTAGGTTCCACTTTCCACTGTTTTTCCCACACATTTCAATTCTGCATTCGTTACCAAACAGTGGAAAGTGGAGCTCGGTTTGGGGTATTACTCTGGCAATGCAGTTTTAGGCGCTGGAGGTATTGCGTTGACAGGCCGTTATTATAGTAGGCCATGTGAGTATCCCATGAAAGTAACAGGGATTTTTCTGGGGATTTTATTTTTTTAAAATAGGGATTTATGTCCCCAGTCTGGCAACGTTCTAGGGATACCACTTTGCGGAAAGTGGAAACACTGCCGCAGTGTCACCGCGTGATAGAATATGAAGCTTTGATTTGTCGACTGTCGGCCATTGAATTGAAACTCATCAAGCCTGTCGTCAACTAATCATATCCATTGCCATTGTGATTACTAATTTCTTTCACCATTTAAGTTCCTCATGGTTGAAATATGATTTTGCAGGATGAATGTGGATAATGCTGATTGAAGTGCTACAGAGCCCATCTTCATTCCCTGCTCATTATACTGGCCATGAGATTGCCTTTCATGGTTTCTGATGTTACCAATCTGTTGCTGCTTAATATAGCATCAATACCTGGGTCTGGCGTTCCTTGGGAAGTTTTGCCTAAAAGGCAACTGTAAACATTGGAGTTCTTGGGTGAACAAACTTTTTTCTCAGATTTCTTCTTAGTTGCAGCAGCTATTTATCTACCATGTAGGCTGTTGGTCACAACTCAGGCATGGGGTTGGCAGGGTTTATATGCTACATAGTTAAAGGTATTACTGTCAATCACCTTGGTGGCAGTCCATATGGTGTAACATATGCCTGTTTTCTGCATGTTCAAGGTACAATTCATTGTTAGCAACTTTGTTACAATGTGAGGGTGAATAGGGATCACCATGAAAAGGTATTAGGATTTGAGGTTTTATATTACTATTGTTCTGAGCATGTTTGTTTTTTTGTTGTCTTTTAAACTTGCCAGGCTTTTAAAGTGTTGCTTTTGTGCATGCCCTAACTCCGGTTGGCTTAAGTGGACATCATGTTCTTTAGTGCCAATCAACACTGCAAATCTGTGTTCCAAGAAATGGCCTTGATTGTGCAAGATGAGTTCACCTATAGTATTTTGGACACCTAAATGTGTATTTTGAAAACAACTTATTTGAAAAAGTGTAAGTGCATTCATTGAATTCCAATTAATTTGGACAACAATCTTTGTTCTGGTTGGTTTAACATCCCTTTGGGTCTGTGCATTAAATCTCTAGTGCGACAATCTCGTTACGACAATGTCTATTACGAAGCTAATCGGAACATCTAATCTGGGAGCTCACTGGTCGCTAGCAGGTATTATGTTATTTATGCAATGTGTCATATGTAAGTGATGTCTTTTGATTTCTTTTTACAGGTTAAATAACATTGTTTTCCATAGCATAGTGCTTAAAGTTGGAACATATTGGAATAAATTGCATCCAACAGTTGTAAGGTGACTTTGGTACACACTATCAAAGTTTGCTAATGAAGAAATACTTGAAGTAAGGTATTTCATACTTACACCTAGGAACATTGGAACAGAATGCGTACCAAATGCTGTCATATCCATAGCAATCGGTATACTGCTTAGTTTCAAGAAATAACTTCTATAAAAGTATACCTGGCCCAGATGTATCTTTAGTTATCTTTGATCAAATTGGTGATGGGTTTACAGTTAAACCAATCTGTGAAACTGTCGGTAAGCTTACAACAAACTGACGAATTCGTATCTAATTTATGTAAAAACATTAAGGTAAGTTTTGGCATAGTTATTGCAATACTATTTGAGTGCATTAATTGGAAGCTATTTTTCTTTTAGGTGTGGTTTAGTACATCCTTATTGAAGATTCCCTAAAGATTATTGATTTGGGATCCGTGATTGTTGTTTGGCCATTAGCGTCAAATAGATGCTGCGCTTTCGAAAATGGAATGAATACTTCTGGAAATGGAACAATACTCGCAGTACCCGATATATGTTCCAGGTGACCTATAGCTTAATTAAATAAACAAGCTCCTTACAGGAACCGAAAGTTGGTTAAAAATCGGTTATTGCTGTGAAGCTGGTGAAGTAGTAAGCTCTGTGGGACAAGCAACAGCTATACCTCAACGAGCATCGAAATCGTATTTGACGAAGAGGAGACTTCAAGCACTTAGTACAGTGATGGCTAGGGACGAGAAAAAGACTGCAGGTCGGGAAGAAATGAAATTACACGACGATCTTGGTGATGTATACTGAGTATTGGAGCTGCAACGCTTTTCAACAGCGTGTGGAGCAGTACTTGCGAAATCCCATCAATCGACTACAGATGACTTTTGCATTTGGATTCTGGTATCATTTTATTTAATAGCTATTTACACATCAATCCTAATCGATTGTTGTTGGCCCATTTTTATTAGAAAGGATGTGTCGGTGAAGTTAATTCTACTTTCGTCCGCGCATTGGTGACATGTGTTATAAAGGTTCCCATCGAAGGCAACTTCGGGTTCCCTATCGCGTTTCTTCAGTTCATCTAGGCTTCTTCGTTTTCCTTGAAGTGATTGGTTGTCGTGGCATGATGTGAACGTGATCATACTGGCTCATCAACAGATCAGTTTAAAGGAAATTGAAGTTTGAAAGGTACTTGAGAATTTAAATTGTATTTACTTATAACTTGAAGGCTTTGTCCAGCATCTGGTCCGTCTTGCACAGCGATCATCGAGGAAGAAACCCTGGGGAAGAGTTCTATGCCACGTTGGACTTGCTATGCAGTTAAAAGTAAATCTGCTAGTTCTTCCGGTTGCATGTAGCATAATGCATTGGGCTTCTTTGGTTGCAATTTTATATCAACATTTATTTTGTTTTTTCTAATTAAGCCAAAGTCCGATCGTCATTCCAATATTTCAGTGAATGAGTAAATGCAAAAACTTGCAAATACGCATTAATGAGATATTGGAAAAAACTACTTCACTTTTGCAGATGGCTGGAGCCCGGATGGGAGAAAAAAATAAACGGCCGGATCTTTTTGTTAAACTTAAGCGTCATCCATGAAGCAAACCCTAGGATTGCTTGCTCAGGAAGTTGGACAGATTGAGGTATTACAAATTACATGCCTTAGCTTTTTTTTTTTTTTTTTTTTTTTTTTACAATTGAGAGGAAAAGAAATCTAAATTGTCGATGCTAATAATCTTTATATCAAAGGAAGACGAAAATAAAACAAACGATGGTCAAGAAGTTTATATGTCCCACAAAATTAGGCCGGCAAATGTTCGTGGTAATATTTTATTTTTTGTTATATACACACTGTCATCTGTAACAACCTTCGTTACCAATGTAGAATACGCATTTTTGCTTCTTGACCAGATTTTTTCCGTGTGCCCAATCTAGTATATAATGATAGAAGTTTGTTACATCTGTAATGGAAGAAGACGACTTAAGCTAATGGGTGTGCAGTGCAACAGTGAATATATTTCAAGTAAGAAGACCTACCACAAGAATTCAGACTTTAGTTTGAGATCTAAATGGATTTTCTGTAATTTCTTCAATTAGAATGCAAGAGGTTCTTAGGACAGCAATGAAATTCGCCCAAATTAAGTGAGTGATCCTTATTTTTACTTAATCACTCGTGTAAGTTGTTTAACCTATAAACCCATTGGACTGTGCAGCAGAAAAACTGTTGTGATAATGTGTAACATGTATTTATTCAGAAAGAAGAGCAAAGTGGTATCACACCTGTGATTAGGGATTTTATCTGCTGTGACTGATGACGAATAGAGGTTGAAACATGTTCAGTTTGAGACAACATGATTATTGGTTAAGTAGCTGATGAAACACTTGGAATATTGACAGCAACTACTGCATTGAGGTAAAGATTCTTGAGGTGAGTAACTGCAAAATTTCTGATATCTAAAATAATTTCTAATAAAGCATCGTTTTCCTGTATTGCGAGATGGGGTCCCGCTTTGCGATTTCATCACATAGTGTTAGAGTATTCCCATAAATTCCCAAAAGCTATTCCGCTGCAATGGCAACTATTAGACGGAACAGAGTGAGATTTGTTGAAAGGTAATTTGTTCGTATTCATTAATGAAAATTTATTGTGAACTTGCTAGGATGCAAGGTGTTTGAACTATATTGCAGCCCGTAATAGGGTAGCTATATCCTGTTTTGAAAGGAAGACGTGCGCTAACTTTTCACGTCGGTCGAATTACTAATGACGTTCAGTTTGGCAATGGCGGTGCCCGTTTTAACGCGTTTTCCTTCAAGAAGATGGAAACAAAGTGGTATATTTCGTTAAATCTTATTAGCAATGGGAATCGCAATTTGTTGTTTTCAGAATTATCGTAAACATGCATAGTTCACTACACAGGGGATGCCCACCGGTAAATGGGAGCTAATTCCGGAGGTATTCCAGTTCTTGTGGATCAATGGTAAGCTATCGCTGATTCGAGATGGTACCTACTACGACTTACTATTTATTATTATTATTATTTTTCGATCATTTATGCGATTGAATTTATTGTTGTCCACGTGTTACTTCTAGAGTACTCGGAGCTGCTTTTGGAGTCGAATTGGATTTATCACTTCTTTTTACATCCATCACTGCACCTAGGTTAGTTGTGTATAAAGCATAAGTTACTTGAGTGTCAACCACAAACTTCCTCCTAAGACAATCCTTTGCAAATTAAGAACAAATTGCCTTGCAATATTTAATTATTCATTTTATAACCATACAGAGTTTATGTATTTTCCTGAAAACAAGTCCTGTCGTTTTATTTGATGTATGATTCGAAATATGTCAATCTACGTCTATCGATCCCATAATTTTCCGTGAGTCCATCCCTGCTTCCATTTTCGGTGGACTAAATTCGGGTCTGCTAGATTGAGCAGATAGTGGTTTTTCTGTCCTAATTCAATGTAATGAACTTAATCTTGCTGACTGTATAGTTTTGTTTTCACTTGTTTTCAATGTAATATCACACTATATTAGCATTTCGCCCTGACTATTTTAACAGTGAAAGCCAACTAAGTTTATAAAATTCTACTTCAGTCCATATTGAAACTCACAAAAAACTAGAAATACATGCCAAAACTAACGATAACGAATCTCTGCAAGAAAACAGAACCGCATTTTCGGGATTCCCACACAGTTTGGGGTAGAATTGATGGGTCAGGAGAAAAAACCACAAAATTTTTATTTTTAGCCTAAATTCTTGTTTTTTGTAAAATCATGGTAATAAAAATTTTCGCTTTGCCCCAATTTTTATACAGAAGTCTTGATTCGTCTCCTTGTGTGCATTGTTATTCTAAAGTTATTCGTTACTTCCGGCAAACATCCGGAAAATTAGCATAAAAGGAAGTAAGGCATCCTAACTTAAAAATCAAGTCGATTATTCACTACGAATGTCTAAATAATCCTGAATGCCTTTGTGTAAGGTTTTTAAAACCTTGGTTGCTTCGCTTTAACACCCAAAAGATTGAACGCTACCGTCGTCTGTCATGTCCGCCATTAGCTACGTAAACATGCAAACAATTTAGCTCTGTTGTTTTTTTAAGTTTCCCTTGTTTTGTGGACCTTTTTCAACGAGTAAGTAACATACGATCATAATTTTTATCCAGGAGTTATTCTTTTGCTTCGTTATTAGAATTAGGAAGATTCTCTTCTTGTGTTAACCATCAATGATAAATTGAACACAGAAAGCAAACAAGGCAATACTCAGCTTGTGCTTTGGAAAATTCTATTATCTGATTCCTCTAGGTTGTGTCTCCTCCCTCTCCTTCAGAGCATAACAGAAATATTATTGGCAAATGTTTTGCTCCAGTATTACCTGTCAGTGAGTCTCTCACTGAGTCTCCCGTAAGTTGACTTAAAAGGATTGGCTGAACTGTTTCAAGCTCGAGCCTAATAGCTGAGCTATCACTATTTAACACATCTGCCTTGTTCATCTTTATCGAGAGAGCTAAATGGTTTAGTAACCCTTGTCACTTCTGTATTCAATGTTGTGACATCTGTTGTACTAGAGATTTCCTTGTTTGTACTTCGTGAATTTTCATTCAACTAACAAAGCTTTATTATAACTGCTTGTGACTAGCTCTTGTTGAATGAATGTTAAAGATATGGAATGTTTAATTACAGTTTAGCAAAAGATTCTTTTGGCTGAAAGGCTATTTGACAGAAGTAGCATTCCGTTCCCTCAGTCAGTTTTATTTTAGCATTCCCAGTAATGCTAGGAAACTACTCGAGCTAGTTTTCATTTTTTTAAACTTGTGTTATTTTAAAATCCAAACCAATCATAATTATACTTTGATCTCTCTTTTTAAAAATTCTTGTATTCTTTTATCTGATTTCTTTACATCTATTACACAGGGTACAAAAAGAAAGTCCAGACAGTCGCGTCATCATCTTCTTTTTCTTCGCCGTTGTCTTATCGCCTCGTCGCTTTCTTGGTTGTCTTCGCCATCATCTCGTTGCCGCCTTCGCCACCATCTTCACCATCATCCTGTTGCCGTCTTCATCTTCATCCCGTTGCCGCCTTCACCATCATCCCGTTGCCGTCTTCGCCGCCATCTTTACCATCATCCCGTTGACGTCTTCATCATCATCCCGTTGCCGCCTTCATCATCATCCCGTTGCCGCCTTCATCATTATCCCGTTGCCCACTTCGCCGCTGTCTTCACCATCATCCAGTTGCTGTCATCATCACCATCGCGTAGCCCTCTTTGCCGCCGTCTTCACCGTCATCCAGTTGCCCTCTTCGCCGCTGTCTTCACCCTCTTCCCGTTGCCGTCTTCGCCGCCGTTTTCACCATCATCTCGTTGCCGTCTTCGCCTTTGCCTTCGCCATTGTCTCTTCGCCGTCTACGCCATTCGTCTTGGTATTGTTTTTTTTTGCATTGTAGTGTATAAGCTAACCCGTTGGCTGCCACCCCGTTTGCTCCCATTTTTTTTGTAGTTGTAGGGACCTGGGCGCTGTTCTCCTCATGGCCATGGGGGGAACAGTCGCCATTGCGCCTAATGGCTTATGCCATTAGGCGCCCTAGGCAATGCACCAGCAGGGACTTCTCCTTGTCGGCACGGTGATAGATAATCCAGGGGTGTGCATTCCCGGAATGGACTCTATCACCGCGCCAGCCCGGACTTGTCTTCGGACAAGTCCCACCTTGGTCGGTGATCCTTATGACCCGACACGTAGCAAATGTAGTTTCAGCAACCTACGGGTTGCTTGGCCTGGCAGCCAACGGGTTAGCTTAAGGGTATGTTTGTATTTGTATATGTATTTGTATATATGTGTTGTATAAAACAGAGGTGGAATTGTGGGTGGTGGAGGGACAAAAAATACAATTCCATTTGATTCTTGTATCTGAATTTTTATTTTATTTATTGAATTTGGTCTTTGAATATTACTGGTAAGGGAATCGAACCCTAGGTCTTCGACGTACAACGTCGATGCTCTACCATTGAGCTATTTATCTGTTTTTTGTAATAGATTTGAGGGGACCTCTCTACAGTTAGATTACAATTATACTGTTTTAATGAAAAATATTCTAGTATGTAACGCAATGCAAACTTTGCACTCACTAGAATTTTCTTCCCTTGATACGGATCGAACTTCAGATCTTTAGCGTGAGAGAGCTATACTATACCACTGAGCCATCTTTCACATTTCATTTGTTACTATTCTTCCTTCTTGTAAGACAACCTTGTACACTTGTATAGCAATGTAACTTGGATGGAAAATAGTTAGATATAGTGTAAGACTCACGGCTCTATGGTTGAGCTTCGGCATGCCACGCCGAAAGTTAAGGGATCGATTCCTTCAAGAGTCTAGTTACAGTGCATTATAGTAAACAGAGAAGATAAATATCTGAAATATGTGTGAACTTTACAATGAACTGGATATTACGTGCTATACCTGTACGTCAGCAAGGAGAGACTGTAGCATTAAAGAAGGAATGAGAACGCAATGTAGTTTAAGCTCTTTTTTTTTATGAATGAACCTCAACACGCTTATTACGAGTCAATGGGAAACGGGCCATAGGAAACAAGTGAGCCCATTCATACATTTCGGTTAACATAAATTTTAATACTTTGTCTTCAGGTAGCATTTTTCAAAATTTCCACAACCGGTGTTAAGCGTTATCATTTAAAATTTGGTGCAACTAGATACCTCTCTGGAGTCGGTATGATTTTTAACCTATATAAAGAAAACGAAACATGAATCAATATCTAAACGTTTGCCTATCAATATATATAGAGATATTTCATGAGCTTGATCTGTTTAGATGACTCGCTGTTATATAAAACTTTCGTCTTCATGTCCACGAAACAGGGACCCTCTTCTGATTGGATTTTGCGAGTCAACATAACCTCGAGATAATTACCAATAGAACATTAATGTAACGTTTTTTGAATCACAATGTTATTTAATTACGTGAGCCATGATCGAGGAAGGGAACAGCCATTCCGAATGAGCGCTCAATACATCAGGATTGTTCGGCAGAATCTGTATGGCGTCGGACAGCGAAGAAACTAACCAAAAAGCGACTACCTATTTTGTAATACCTATGCAACCAAGACGATAAATGGTATTTTAATTAGTTGTAATTCTAGGTTTACATGCAGAAAAAAAGACAGACCTAGAGCTTTAGGCCAAGACGGTTCAAAACATTCTACGTCTTTTCAGGAACTCCTCTCCTCAGAACGATACATTGGGGAGGTCTGACGTCGCGATGGGAGAGAGCCAGTTCCGGTACAGATACTTGATCTCTTTCACAATATGCATATGCTCTAGATCTGCTGACTAAAGAAGCAGAGCAGCAATTTAATTCTTTATTTTCTTAAAGGCATTTCGTTTCACCTGTTTGGCTTCGTAAAGGTGACACCAACTTACGACGCAGTCCGTGAAATTTCTCACCATGCATGACGGACAGTAATACAAGATAGTCAGGGCAGTCTAATTGAAGAACGCTCCCGTTGTCCAACGCATTGAATAAAAACAAAAAATCAGGATGAAATTGCTGATTATTCTGTAACACACAAGTGATCGAGGATATTCTTCCCGCAATGTAATACAAACTGTACTCCCATTTCCTGTTCGGATCTACCAGGGATCATTCCACTAATCTCTTCTTTAAGGTCCTGGATGACCGATGTTGATTCTGCGATAACGATACATTCGTCTCACGAAAAAATTTGTACATTTGACGTTTGGAATTGAGACTGACCGTTTTAACTGGGCACATTTTTCAGGCCACCGCAGCACTGTATTTTTTCCATCCTGCAAATATACCATTACGGCGCCTATGAGGACCAGCAAGGATTAAACTTCTGTCTCATTTAAATCTATAATATTTATTGCATTTATTGCATAACGTACCGTGAAAAACTGTTGTTGTCATGGGCACCCGCCTCTAAGTACTTGAATAGGCAATGTTCCGATACTTGGAACAGCTGAAATAAGCGGTTGTGGTCGAAAATTGCAACCAGTCCCACTGGCAAGAATCTAAAAGTAAAGACTTGTTATTAACAATATCAGCAATTGGTATAAATGACGGAAAGAGTGATGCCATAATATGGGAGAAAAAGATTTGTAGGTGGTTATTCCCTCTAAAATATGGAGGATAAGGATTGGTTTTGTTTTCAAAGTCGTTTTTTTCCTTAATATTTCTTTTGCTTAAATCTGATGAACTTAAGTGTTCACTCCTTCAATGGCATGCAACCACTAAACATGGAAAGTTGGTCTAAGTGAATGTCGACTGGATTCAAATGAACTAATGGACAAGCAGCATAATGCCTCCTCACTCTTGAAAACATACTTTTATATGTTTGCCAACTGAACATCTAGTTTAATTTATGTACCTTATTTTAGAACATCCATATTTGCTATTTTTTACAATATGCTCATCTTACGAAAACAAAATCTGGGCTTTCACTATCAATAAGCATTTTTACTTAAAGAGCAGGATTTAGAGAATAAAGTATCTGCATTCCCTCCTGTTTTAAATAATGGCTGCCTTTTCCCTATAAAAACGATAAATACTTTCATACACTTGCCAATTGAAAAACTTTTATTTTTTGCTTTGCAGTTAATCACCCTTCCTCGGCAAGGTATAGGCAGTCATCGTGTGTGCCATGATCAGCAAAATAACAGATTACATACCTAAAACTGAAAATGAAAACCGTGATATTTATCAACAAAATAACTAGACTAAAACCATTTAGGAGTTCTATTTCAGAAAAATGGTTACAACTAAAGGTACTAAACACCAGCCATTACAACTTTAACAAATATTATCAGGGTGTAAAAAAAACTTACCTTTTAAATCATCACATGCAATTTCTGGACAGGATCCCTGACAGAATATTATAACTGTATAAAATGTGGTTTAGAATAATTGAACATCCTTCGTCCAAAATCTCACGCAAAATACTGATCCAGTTTGTATCCTTGTACTATGCTATTCATGGACGCCTGATATGCCACGTGTTTCAGCGCCCCTTTTTAGAGATAGATGTAATATTTTGTGATATCTGTCAGTATCTTCACGAAATTTTGGTTTTTTAATACGGTCCAAATCTATTCGTTTAAAAAAAGATTTAAGCGAGCAAAAAAAAAAAAAAAAATTATGAAATGCAAACTAGGCTATAAAAGATTTCTACAACTTGTTTTCACTCAGCGCAAGCTGTGGACATCGTCAGATAGCGTTGCATGCTTAACCTACTTGGCAGGCAGCGCCACCTAGCGGCTGTAACCTACCTGAATGGCCCTGTATGTCCGTTATACGCCATCTGGCGTCGCTTCACGTAACCTGGCCACATGAGGAATTTCACAGTTTCCGCGGGTGGTCCATATTTTAGAAGTCTATTTTGAACTGTCCAGGTCCATAGTTTAGTAATACCCAACAACACATTTATTCTGTGATTACCATAGTTTTGAAACGTTGCCCTCTTCTTATTTTACCGTTTCCAACGTTCTATACAGATCTATGACAATCATTTTGTTTCCGTCACCAAATATCGCAGATACATACTCGTCAGCATAACAACTAATCCGATGGAAAACGCGCTAACTGATACATCCTGTAAATTAGCGAAAATGAAGACAATATTGGTCTTCCCGCGTGAGCCGATGTCGTAACGCAAGACAGATCATTGGAGTTGTATGGTTTAAATGGTGGGAACTGAAGAAGTTTCAGCAAACTGATCTAGTTACCAAAACTACTTTTCCGAATACCCGGAGGGAGACACCATAACGCGGACTTCGATCCGCTTCGCTAATAAAACGTTTCACCAGTTCGTCTTTCAGTGGTGATGTTTCCTTTTTTAATTTCTGCCTATTCTATCCGGACATCGGCATTTCGCGATGACCTGGTGACAAAGTGTCACAGACACGAGCATCTTACCTGACACCAGAACGAGTAATTGAAGAAAGAAGGGACAACGTTTTCCTATCGAAAATTCTACACATATTTCATTAGTTGCCAGTTTTTCAACCAAAAATTTACTTTCTCCAGTCTTTCATTAAAAACACTGATGTGGGAAAACCCAAATGCATGTAAAAGTTATCAAAGAAAATTCGTAAATAATCTTTAGAGAAAATCTATTAGGATGTCACTGTCATTGAAGCAAAGTATTTATAGAAGAAAGCAAAACAAGAGGTGGTTGCTTAACCATATAAAAGTAACGACGGATAGACGGAATGTCGAGCCTAGTCATTTGATACATCCGCAGACAAACTCTTTATGTGAGTTGTTCGACGCAAGAAGCTGGAACTAGTTGATTGAGAAACTTTCAATCACTTTAACCTGTTAGAAGAGTTCCTCCGCCAGAAAGTGTTATTGGTTTTTCGAAATTTAACCTGTAGGATCATAGACAATAAAAGGTACGATCGAATGTCCTATGGCCGTGATAAAAAGCCGTATGAGGCGGTCCTTTACCTTATGATATTTCGAACGACAGCAATGAAATATGTTGGTTTGTACCTAACGAACCCGAAAAAAAGAAAAGAAATTAATTCGTTTATAAAAAAGAAAAAAAAGAAAGGAAAAGAAAAGGAAAAGGACTTCCTCAAACGTACAATATTAAGGTCTAAGAAACCCTGTAGCAAAAATAAGCAGAAAAATGGATAGGGGACATCAATACTAATACCGAGAACAATACATCATCCTCTAACCCTAAACGTAAAGACACCATTATCTATAATATCGTAAATGTGGCCAAACTACCGATGATTTCGTAAATTTCACAGCAGTCTTCTGTGATTCCTAGAAGTAATCGACAATAAAAAAATACGTAAATCAGTATTATGTATGCAATAACAGTGGTGGTAACAGCGGCGGTTACTAACCACGAACTCACCTATGATCACGCTATGGAATTTCCAAGTGCTGTAATGCGAACTCGGGACTTGATTTGCTAGCATACGTATTTTTTTATAGGAAAGAGCCACTTCTGCGATAATGGGCAGGATCCTATTCAAAGGATGTTTCTCCAAAATTGTATACAAAATGGTGTGGCATTGAAATCAATGGTTCTTACGTAATCCCGGTAAGATGAGAACAATGTGATCTACCTGTCGTTCAACGGTCATATTTTCAAGCACATAGAAAAGGGAAAAAGGAGAACCTACCAATCAAAAGCAGTATCCCTTCTACATCGTTCCGGATTGATTTTCTTTTTGCGTTTGTAATTAGGTGTATGTAAATGTAATTCACGATCACCAGCCGATTTTTCACTTACGTTGTTTTGGTTGGCTCTACGTGAACTGCTTTCATAGAAGGTGGTCGCTTTTCTTGAATGTGCCGTTTCATATGGTTAACTAGGCAGCACAGTTTTCTTTAGCTTGAAAGCAGAACCACCAATTCTATAGCTGAGTAAAACTAAAAAAAGTTCTGTGATGGAATCCTCCACAGCTGGCATCGAAGCACTGGAGCCAATGTTGCCCAATAGTGGAAAACAGGGATGGAATAACAGCAATCCAGAACAAACTACTACCTCTCGATCCATAGTAATCACACCCAAGCAGGACCAGACGTCTTTCAAGTAAATTCAATTAAAATATGCTAAGCTTTTACTGAAATAAATGCAAAAAAATTACCATTTCTGTTCAGAAAACGTAATAGCTTTAGGCGACTCGTCACAAAATCAGGAGAATCCAACATCAGCAATGGCCAAATTACTGGACCTGGAACTGGAACTTTTGTTGGCTTATTTACTTGGTTGGTTGACGCAAAGTGGCGATGGACCGGAATTATTTTTTTCGCCAGCTTCTACGTAACATGGACAATGTTTGCCGTCCTCTTTTGGCTGATATGCTATTTCCATGGTGACTTCGAAACACAGGAATCTGGTACCACTTGTTGACATTTTTCTTAAGAGGAGGTCTGGGCAGCAATTGAGCAAATTCCATTCTTAGGCGTCGTCGGAGACGTGCTTGCTAATAGCAGTCAACCGTGCGTAGAAAACATCAAGGATTTCACATCGATTTTTCTTTTCAGCCTGGAAATTCAAACGACGATTGGATTTGGATTTTCGCGAGTGACTGAGGATTGTGCTGCTGCTATTGTGACATTAACTGTTCAGGTTGAACGCTTTTCCTATTCCAAAATTAATGCTTAAAATTCAAGGTACTTGTGCTCGTTATATTTACCAGGCTATTCTGGGTACCATTATTGAGGCCTTCCTCGTCGGTGTGGTTTTTACGAAATTAGTACGGACGAAATGGCGAGCACAAGCAATTGCATTCAGTCAATACTCCGTGATTTGCCAGCAAGATGGACAACTCTCTCTGATGTTTAGAATAGCTGATCGACACACTTCTCGTATCATCGGCGCTCGAATTAGGGCCACTCTTGTCAATCAGACTCGCGTAACACGAGAAGGACATGTTGTTACTCTAGATCAACAACCTCTTCGATTGCATCCGTCTGGAGAAGATTCAGACTTGCTTCTTCTCTGGCCGACTACTATAGTTCATTCAATCACAGTTGAATCTCCTTTATATGGCATGAACGAAGCTGACATGACCCAAGCTGCATTCGAAATAATCGTCACTCTGGAAGGCACTACTTCGTCAACGGATATGTCAACACAGGCCATGACCTCTTATTTACCCTGCGAGATTTTATGGGGCTATCGGTTCGACGACATGATTGGCGCAAAATCCGATAACGGTAGACCGACAGTTGATCACAGTCTAATGGACAGTATCTATCCTGTGGGAATAACGGCCGAAGACAATGGAAGCGTGGAATTCAGTCCTGACTAGTGTAAAATTGTTTAAAGGGAAAAATAATAATAAGTTTAGTCTCCAATACAATGTATTTTCTACCTTGGGGAGTTCTTTCAGAGTAACTTCGTCCAGCACAAAAGAAATGGACAAGGTGCGAAAAAAAAAAAGAAAACTGTCACGACAAAAAAAAACAAAAAAAACACGAACCAGTTGGTAGTGGGTCAACCAGAACCTTGTTTACCTTCAATCAACAAATTCACGTGTCTTTCTTGGGTAGAGTGACAGTGAAAATCTGTGAGTTGCGAGAAGTTGCCTTGTTAAACAGGGCCTTGTGAATAGTTCCAATATCTGGAGCGATATGAGCCTTGCCCGAGCTTAAAGGAGCCCTAAATATTATGAAAACCACACGTACACTTTAAAGGGCAATCTGATTTAGCGAAATAAGGAATAACAACTTTCGTACCTTGGTTTCATCGCCGCAGGAGCTGCTTCTCGTCTGGGTTCAAAAATGGCTCCCATGCTACAGTGCATCGGGAGTCCATCCAGTTGTCGATTATGGTAGACATCGACGGCTCTCAAGGCATCATCACGACGAACATAGACAACTTCTGCAACGCCGGGTCGTTGAAGTGACGCTCTTACTAAGGAGCCTACGTCACCAAAGAGTTCCTAAAGGAATTTGGAAAATGAAACTTTAGACCTTACATTATTTAAGAGCAGCAGACTTACGACGATGTCTTCTTGTGTCACTTTGGGATGCAGATTGCTGACGTAAACTCTGTGTCCACTCTCAGGTTTCGACTTGACCTCACCTCTCGGTCCGAGACGCTTTTCTGTCGCTAGGATGCGCTTGGTTGCTGACAAAGGGGGCTCACAGTCCATTGCTGCAGTACTCATGGTGTGCTTCTTACGGATCAAGGGTATCAAGTTACTCAGGTATAGTGGAAAGTGAATTTAAATGTACACTTACAAGGTCATAACTGGGTGCTGCTGGTTGATGATAAGCATAAAAGTTAGGTGGAGGAAGTAACTCATATCTTGGTGGGATGTAATGAGGAGGGACTGGTCCAACATTCAATCTGGCTAGCTCATTTTCCACTGTTCTGCCAATAGTTGTTCTAGTGAGATTGTGGGATCTTCCTACCTCTCGTATTAACTTTTTAATTCCTTGGTTTGGCCTTGTGTGCAATGCTGCTGGTTTTCTTGAAAGCTCTGGTTTCTTAGAAGCAAGTTTCTGGCGGAGGTCAGTTTTCTTTGCCATTGCAGCAATGCGGTCTCTTGCATCCGTAATTTTCAGCCTATTTTTGGCCAAAAGCTTATTTCTGGCATCAACAACAATAAGACCACCTTTCTTGGTTGTTGGCTTTACATTCTGTTTGTTAGAATTTCCCTTAAAAACGGGTTTTGCACCATTCTGTCTCCCGCCTTGCTTGGTCACACGACCTCCTCCATTTTTGGCCACACCTGGCAGTGAATTATTGTTATTTTTTTTATTATTGCGAATTCCACCTCTTTTCACTCCACTAGCGTTTCCAGAATTTTTGTTTGTCCTAAAAATTCACACAAATTCGGTTAATAATAGAGACAAATGGGCAAGAAATATTGGTTAAAAGGTTGACTTTCATACTTTGGCTGATACCTCCCTTTGTTGAGGCTGAATTTTTTCGGGTTTTCTTTAATAAGCTCGTCCAAACTTCTGTCCATTCTCGTATTATTAATGGATAAACCGAGCGATCGAAAATGAAAAAATAACTTCTAAAACTAATGCTCAAAAATCAAGCCAAGCGTAGGGCAGACGAAATGACGGAATACTTAATGTTCTATCAAATGGTTGATTCCGATTAAATGATGCCTAGAAGATGTCACCATCTAGCGTCAACGGTACTAACTATTTTTGCTTAAATTTTTTTGCGTGATTTTATTTTTTCTTCGTATTCTTGAAAGTTTTTCAAATATATTTAACTAAAATTGCTTTTTATTCTTTCTGGTCACTGCTTGCAAGGATTTGGCAATCTGTAATTGCTTTAATGCTTTGATTGGTATGCGTCGTAGATAAGGCGGTTGCAATTTGTGTGTGTGCATTGGCTGTTAATTTCTATATGAATTTTTCTATTCGTCTTTCTTGCAAGCATAAAAATCTAAATGAAAGTTTAGATTCGCGTCATTTCTCGACAAAGAAAATAGTGACAGGTGAAATAATGGCGTAACGTTCTGGTTTTTGAACGACTCTTTAAAATTATATAGTAAACAAAGAAAGGGTGACGTGTTGTACATTTTCATATTTAATGTATTGAAACAAAAGGTTCCGCATACAAATATTATTTAATTGGTCTATGGCGAGCGATACGAAAACAAAACACCGACAAATGTGTACATTTGTTAATGAAAAAAGACACGTTCTTCTCAGTGTCGAGTTGTGTTCGTTGTGCGTAGTCGCACAAAGGCAAAACAAGGCATTACATTTTGGAAGACAAATTTCGCTATTATTTCAATACATGGATATGATTGAATGTAAAGGCACATAACGCTCCAATAAAAATATTCAGATTTTTTTTTAGTTTTACTTGTTTTCAATCCTAAACGAACATAATATTTATATATTTATATATCATGGATATAAAGTGAATATGCACATTACGGTATACGAAGAACTTATTATAAGGCGAAAAGTATCTTCGGGCTTTTTTCTACATCCCATTTTACTGGGTGATGATGGAATCAGTTTTTTTAATTAGCAAGTTTTAGATTCACGTGGCGATGGAGTCGCTAGTCGGTGGATCAACTGTAGTCATCACTGGCACGACAACTGGTCTGTTAACGTTGCTGGCATTGATGACAGTTGTGAGCGGAGCAGGAGTCACAGCGAGAGGGGCAACTCCTCTCATCATTGGAGTATTGACGACTGATGGATCAATCAACAAATTCCGATTGAACGTAAGTTGCAGAGGCATTGTCTGCATCGGTCTCGTCACTTGCTTTGTTTGTGCATTACCTGATATTTGGATGAAAAAGAACCAAGTTAGAATAAGCTCATTTAAAAGCAATTGTTCAAAAGCGTTTTGTACCTAATTGGTTCTCATCGCGGAGTTTCTTGAACTCATCCAAGTCACGGCTGCTGCAAAGCGGCGTGTCCACTTCGTACGTATTGTTGAAAAGGCTGTAGTCGACGGCGTATTGGCCGGTATCTTTGCGGAAGGAGACGAGCGGTTCGAACCGGTGTCCCCATTTGATTTCGGACGGCAGGTAAGACGAGCGGGCTTGCGTCGTCATGCTGGTCGACTCGACCGTACCCTCCAGGATGACGACGATTTCAAATTTGTCCTTAAGGAGATCCGAGGCGGAGACGTTGTAGAGCGGAGAGTCTGGCGTGATTTTGTGAACGATTGTCATGGGCCAGATGAGGAAGAGATCGCTCTCGTCGTGATCGATTCCGACTTTCAGTTCGTATTGGAAATAAGGCATTTGTTCTCCTTCATCCGTCACTCGCATCCGGATCATTTGAGCGCGGATGTGAGCGTCGATAATGTGAGATTTACGCATATCACCAACGCGGAACATCAAACAAAGTTGCCCGTCACGCTGGCAGATAGCGGCTGATCGACTAAAAAGCAGCGTCTGAGCGCGCATTTTGGGCCTTGTCAGTTTGGAAAAGACGACGCCTACCATGAACGCCTGTCATTGTTCAAAATAAGGCAAGCGTTACGTGATGTAATGTGCAACAAGAGATCAAATTTAAGTTACCTGAATCATTACACCGATAATACTCTGGATACACATGACAAAAATGCCTTCGGGGCACTCTTCGGTCGTGTACCTGTACCCATAACCGATAGTGTGTTGAGTTTCGATGCTGAACAGAAAGGTCGACGCGAAACCGTGAATGTTTCCAACGCAAGGTTTCCAACCGGACGCTCCTTGGTTATCTAAATTCGACAATAGAAAGGAAATCATTGAATGAACAAGACAACCGACGTCAGCAAAACGTTTCAAGTGTCTTGAACGTCTTTCGTTCGATGCACATTTAATCAGATACACTGATGAAAAGAAAAATGAAAAATGCTGAAGATAAAAATAAAGTTACCGGGAAGGTGATCGGGTTCTAGGTCGCCGTGAGTGAAAGCGATCAACCACCATAGGACGGCGAAGGCCAGCCAGCTCAAAACGAAGCTGGCCGTGAAGATGAGAAGTGTCCAACGCCACTGGATATCCACCTTGAATACACAATAATCAAAAATAGATTAAGAAGCATGTTTAGAACGATTTTTTTTTTCGTATGATATAATGTGTGTTTACCATGGTTGTGAAAATATCGGCTAGGTAGCGCCTCCGCCTTTTAGCCACGTTACTTTGGACGACGTTGCATTCGCCATTTTTGAGCACAACGCGCTTTCGAACTCGACGTGAACTCCACCGATTCTGCCTGTACCTGTAGGTCGTAATAGAAGAAAAAGTTTGTTTACGACACAGTTTTATAGACTAGCAAGGAATAACGGGTTCGTTCCTGCATCATCAACAACAACAACAGAGTGCACTGAACTACGCTCGACGGGAACTATAAAAATGAGCACTGACTTTAAACGCCCCCATCACGTTACAAAAACGAAAGCTTCGATAGAACTTTTACCTAGCATCATGCTGGGACATTAGCTCTACATCAACATCGACACCATCATCGGGGCCGTATCCAGTGTCTGCAGTATTAACCATTCTTTGTTAAGAGGTAAAACGCGGAAAGTAAAAATAAAACAACACTCGATGCTAGAGAGACACCTGTGTGCGTCTCGTTTCTCCCACCTGGAGCACTCGACTGAGGGGCTCAAGGTCTCATACATCCATTCTCCCCTGTGTTGTAGAACGGGCTAGTAAGCTACCTTGACACCAAACATGCCGCACCGCCCGACACTCTGCGCCCACAGTATTCGAACGTGTTGGGGCATTGTTCTTGCTGTTCAATTGCCATTTTTAAAACCAGGAAAATAGTATTTTCTATTTTATCTATCACAAATATAAAGCTTAATATAGGAAAAGGCCTTCGTAGGCATGTCAAAATGTTCTACTAAGAATGACAAATAGCTGCCAAATTTTTCACGTTTCACGGCACATTTTCACGAAAGCATGCTTGCGCTAGACGGTTGGAATACGCGAACAGATGAGAGCCGGATCAAACCGCTTCGTTGAGAGAACGAAGCTACACACGAACTCAGGAGCTTGACCACTTGACAATTCATTTCATCAATCAAATAATATCTTCAACGACTTCAACACATTCGTCGACTAAACAAAACATGAAAAGCTATCGAGAGCTTTGGGTAAGATTGAACCAGTTCATTCTTTCAGGCTGACGTCACCAACGACATACCCTATAACTGTGCAGTCAAAATAGTTCTAATCTAACCTAGTTTGATATCGTCTTTGCAAATTTTGCGCTCTTTTCTTATCAGCAGAGGCGTGAAAAAAAATTATTTGTTTCTTTTCGAGTCATGTTAGAGGGGAGGGGTCTTGAGGCGATAACGATTGCTAAGGAACGCGGGACTTGCGAAAGCGAATCAAAACAAGATGACGGTATTGATAAAACTAACCTCATGAGGGGACTCGACGAACTCTTCTCGGTGGGCGATTTTGGTGCATTTATCCGAGGATCTCCTTCCGTTGATCCAGTGCTGCTAGACGCGCTGTTAATGTGTGGTCGGAAGACTTCCCTACCATTCTGTAACCTCTGTCGTTCGGCCCAGGAAGGTGCGAACGAAGGAAACCAAGAACTCCCCATCTTTTTGGGTTGATCGCCATGTGGACTAGTGGGTTCTTCGGTCGGGATGTTGACACGTACTTCGCTCCGCTCAATCACTGACGTGGGAACGGATGTCGGAAGTAGTTGTTGCCATACTGGGGCGTTACAATCTTCACTTTCTTGTTTGTCCAATTTCATGATTGCTTCGGTGTCGTTTGTCGTATTTGTCGTATAATCTATCCAATGGGATCAAAAGCTCATTCTGGAAACAGAAAAATCAAAAAAAAAAAAAAGAAAGAAACGCTATTTAGATCACTGTAGAGAGGTTTCCTTGTTTTCTCAAGTCAATCTGCTCCAAATAGTGACGCAACTTCCGTTCGGGACAACGGCTGCACATTGGCAACTGGAGTATAATCACAAGACAAAGAAACTGACACAACTGGACCAACATGTTGAAGTGTAAGAAGCAAAAAATAAAAACCACAATCGAAATCAGTGGCCACAGTTAAAAATTTATCTTTAAAAAACAACCGAGAATGACTTCGTCCTTGATAATAAACTAAAACTAACAAAAAATTGAAACGTCAGCGACTCACCCGTTGGGTTGCTGCAGCAGACGAAATTGACTCTATTATTTTGATAACAACTGAGGAAAAATGAGCAGCCCACTGGAATTTCAGAAACGAAAATATTCTGTGCACTTTAAAATAAAATGGAACTTTCGGTGGGCGATGAAAGCAAAATAACCAAATGAGGTTGGTAGGGGAGCCCCCAAAGTTGTGTGCTCTGTTCGAAATACGAAGACTGACTGTAGGACTGAGGAGAACTGGTCGGTTTTTAAGGACCCCCCTCCTTCCAAATGATTAGAGTGAGAGAGAGGGGAGAGACATCGGAGAAGGCTCGGAGAATTTTGAGAGGGGAGGAGGGAGAGCTCCAGCTTTCAAATCTTCACGCCCAATGACTTTATTTTATTTCTTTTCTTCTTCCAGGTTTCTTTTCGGCTTATTAAAAATATAATTAAAAATCTGTGGTGCTGTGCGCCAAACAAACGACTGTCAAGATACGCATGATAATGTAACTGAAAGCAGACGAAATGAATCACCGAATCTCTGTGTTAAAATGGCGACTTTTCTTTTGATTGACAGTAATTGCAAAACACGTTTCTGTTTTCGTGCCTTCATTACCATAGGGTATCGAGGTAAATTCCTCGATTGTGTAATCTCGGGTGATATTGATCGTTAACCGGTTTAAACAGAAATATACGACGATGTCAACGGTGATCGTGCATTGATTGTTTAATTAGATAATCCACTATGTAGGGTGTTTGGTAAACCTCAAGAATAGGTTTCACGCGAGGAATTATTTTCGACGTTGGTGTATCAAACTCTATCCTGGATTATGCAGTAACCTTGAAACCCTATAATCTTTTATCGAACTAATATCAAAGGGCTTATTTTTTCCCCGTTCAAGTGTGTTGTGTGAAAGTGCGACCAGTCCAGGTGTCAATCACCTCCCAACGGGGTGAATGTGGTTTTCGGTATAAATATTTTTTTCTTCTAGGAGAGGGGTTCGGAATTAACAATAGTTTTGGTGCGAAAAAGAAATGTGGATACAGTTGGGGGTCGCTCGGGTATGGTGAACACAGGTGTTCTAGAGTATGTAGACCACTTGGCACGCCCTGGTACGAGCCGTATTCAACCGGACACTCACTTGCACAGGATAAGACATTGTTTTTCTTTTGCCAAAAATGGCAGTTGCCGGGATGTCCCAGACACCTGTTCCGATCATGCCTTCAAGCATAGAAAAAACCCCCTTGTCCCTGCAAGCTGGTTTATTTTCTTGGCATAATGAATAGTTTTACCCACAAGCCCTCTACACCACTTGATGTCCCCAAAACATTTGCATGTGTTCGAAATGAACTTAATTATTTGACTAAAAATATGCAAATAACTTAAACGTATCAAGAGGGCACTCAAAAGTTCTTTTGACGTTTGATGTTGGCCCAAACAAGCGAACAGGAAAACGTCAAATGACTTTTCCTGTGCTCGTTTGCGAATCAATCAAAACCACTATTTTTCAATTTAGAAACTCACTAATTCTGCTGGGCGAGGTCGCCTGATTCGAATAAGGATGTCAACCACGCTATTTTATTCGCTACAGTTGGTTACGCACGGTTAAATCGTACGTTTCCTGTCGAGAACATTTGACCGAATCCCGTTGTCTAGTTACCGTCAACAATCCGATAGCTAACAATTGCAACCGGACAACGCTCAGCATAGAAGATAAGCCTATTTGTACGGATTCTTGTAGCAGGAAAATAGCTAATTATTCTACTATACGAACAATAAGAAAAAAAGAACAGCAAATAGCAGTTTCGTGCACGAAATTGTATTACTGAGACCAGACACAATATCGAGGCTCGAATTCATAGAGGGCGAATAAGTTACTCGTCATCCTCTTCACCTCCGTCACCACCATCCGTGCCTTTCTTCAAATTCTTCCTCTTGACACGACCAGCGCGGCCGCCACCAAACGGTGAACGAAGTGCAAAATCGATGTGTTTCTGAGAATCCAACCGAACAACGAAGCTAGGAATATTCACCAATTGCTTACGAACACTGAAAATCAGATAAAATAATTAGTTGCTTGAAATTTATGCATACTAATGAGGTAGAAGAAAAAAAATTCATTGAAGTTTGCCCACCAAGACGTTAGTGTCTACCCAGAAATAGACATCAGGCGTGGAGTGCTGCTAGCAACAACTCCAGTGGCCATTTAAAGAAAATCGTGTTAGCGTGAGATAGCCTGTGAATATTTCAACTTCACGCAACGCACAGTAGCTCAGCGACAGCCAGCAACACTAGGCGTGGATTGTTGCTAGCAACAAACCAGTGGCCCATAAGACATCCAATAGATCATATGGTCACGTCAAATGCATCATCTCTATCCGCTGACGTTTTAGGCCACTTGTTTCATAACGCTATCTGAACGGGAGTTGTTGAATACCGAATGTGTCGCTGGCGAATGAGAACGCGAGCGTGGTGGATCGATTTAGCTAGACCGAGTTTGAAAACTTGGGTCTGCAGGCGGCGCTCCAAAAAGTCCTCCACCTTCAAGCTGAGCACGTAATCGAGCTTCATGCGGCTCTCATCCAAAACGCCGATGCGTACCAAGCGGCGCAGAAGGGCGTTACCTGAATGTCAAAAGAATTGTAAGATTAACGTTGTTCCATGTATTCAATGAACACAGAATAGGGTTCATCATTGAACTAATTTTTTTCAGTTATTTACTCATGTAAGTTTGGCATCAGGTCTCAGCCAAGAAGTGTCAGATAATATGCATCATGCAAATTAGTTCTATTCAACCAAAAGCCTACGATGACTACCATGCTCTAATCAGCATGCTTTTAAATATGTTTCACAATGTCTTTACCTTCAAACAGACGTTTGCCATCTTTCTCATCGAGAGTTAGCAGCTCTCGGGCAGCCTTACGGATCTTGGCCAGGGTGTACTTGACCCTCCAGACCTCTCGCTTGTTGCGAAGACCATATTCACCAATCAACTTCAATTCCTGGTCCAAACGGGCCTTCTCGAACGGGCGTCGAGGAGCGACACATACCTTCCTCTGTACCAACGGGGCACGATGGTTCACCATTTTGACTCTTCAGCCTGCACAGATAAAAAATGAAGATTTAGTACTCGTGAATCAGTTACACTGAGAGTTAAAAATTTCATTATCGCCTAGTCACGAATCAGGTCAATCTACAACAAGATTCCTGGGATTAAAACTGGCAATTTTTGTAGACTCATTCCACCGACAGTCCCTATTTAGTCAAGAGTAGTCACAAATGGAACGGAGTCATCGTGAAACGGCAAAAGAATATCTCGTGAAATCTAAACCATCTTTCCAATTTAAAGTTACTTATTTGCTTTCATTGTAATAGTTTTATTACACGAATTTCTCTATATAGTTTCGTTTTAGCTGTTTGTTTTTTTCAATAATAAAGGGCGTAGAAACAAACTTCATTAAAATTTCTTACCAGAAAACAATGCTAACACCAACCTCTCAAACCGGAGCAGGAACTAAGAAAGAAATATGGGGTACTTAGTTCTTATAACAATGTCGAAGCCTTGTCTTCCGAGGCGCGATTTGATGCAACATTGCAATTTTCAAGTTTGCGATTACAGTTTACAATTATAATTTAAATAACAACTAAATTAATTATGGTTAACTCAAAATATTATGTAAATAATAATAACTCTTCAGAAAAATTTACAGCTATAATCTGTAATCAAGGTAATCCTCCCACCCCGAGAAAAAAATAAATCTTGGACAAACGGAGATTGGGCTTTACCCGATTAACTGAGACACGAGAAATCACAGGGAAATATTAACCAACCTAACTAATAGAAAAAAAAACATATCGACCTCGCTCTGAATTCCGCTTTTGAACCTCGACTGAAACCCCATTGGGTTCAAGGCGAAAAATTTTACACCCAGAACCGCCTGATCCGATTGCCAAGAAATGCCCCGATCGGCCCAGGGCCAATTCCTAGCCTCATCGTCTGGCGTGAGGTGCGCTGCAATCTGACCATATGCTAGGTGGCACTGCAATCTGATCGTACGCTAAGTGGCGCTGCAATCTTACCATGCTACAATCTGACTGCTCGAGCTTTGGCCTTCTACTATGGCTTCCCGCATGCGTATTTCTAATTCAAAACAAGCGACTAAAATTCGTCTGTTAGCCCCCCATTTAATGTAGTCTCGTGGTTTGACATGTGTAGGTCATTAAAAGTATCCTGGCGTTAATTTGTGAAATTTAGGTGAATACGAACGTGTCTTTTGTGTACCTGAATTGTATATTGGATTTACGTTTCTTGGATGTTCCATTTGTGTGTGTAAGTGTATACTCAATTGGTATTTATGCATCTAATCATTAAGACACTACCTTTTATTTTCTTCAAATGGCATGACTAATTTTTTTCGGATGGTGACTTGTTCATTTTGCCGTTTTTTCCACCATCATTGTTTTTTCTTTTCATATGGTGGCCCGTTTTTTGCTCGCTCTATCATTTCCTCTCAACACGTTGTGGGCCGTCGTTGCCCACCAGCTATTTATTACTGGATTTCTCCCTTCCCCAGATCTATGTTTATTTTTTGTTTACAATTCTTTCTTTTTTTGCAAATTATTTGCATTTTATTGGCTTTTCACCGACAAAACACAAATTGAAATCTGCCTATTTCTTTTTCATTTTGTAAACTATTTGAAAAGTTAGTAAAATTGTTCGTATACCTACACCAAATAAGAAAAAAAGGGTGGGATTGATTGAGGCAGGGACTAAAGCAAACCCAATCCATTACAGCTACAACTAACGACCAGGGATCGAAAAGGAAGTGCAAAAGTGCAATTTCAATGCATAGTGAAATACCAGTAAGCGAGTATGATTAAAGGGAAACTAAAGTAGGGAAAAAGGAATAAGGAACAGATTGGTATAACACAGATCATAAAATATGGGAAAAGTAAAAAAAATGCCGATTCGGCCATACTAAACCGTACCATCTTCATTTCTTCTTAATCCGAATGGGCGTGAATCTCGGGTTCTCGAGGCGGCGATCTTGTAGCTCCCACGGCGATCTTGTAGCTCCCACGGCGATCTTGTAGCTCCCACGGCGATCTTGTAGCTCCCCCGACGATCCCCGTTGGGCCTTTTCGGTCCTTTGGCCGGCCAACCTAGATACATAAAATACAAAAAAATACAATTAGTACACTTTAACTTATCACTGATACCTTACTGGCGACGATCTCGACGATCCCACGGCGATCTTGTAGCTCCCACGACGATCCACGTTGGGCCTTTTCGGTCCTTTGGCCGGCCAATCTAGATACATAAAAGACAAAAAAAAACACAGTTAGTACACTATAACTTATCAATGATACCTGTTTTTGGTGTCGCCGATCTTCGGTGTCCCGCGGTCCATGGTGACGCCCAGAGATTGCCCTCCTAATTCATCGAGAACGAAATAAAAAAAAAGAACAAGGAATTGCTTTTGATTAATCAAATAACAACACCTGTCTGCTTAACACTAACACATATCAAGTATACACGAATGACAAACAATTTTTGACAGATAGGTCCTGAAATAAATATTATCATTAATGATGAACAGGTCAGGAAAGTTGTTGGGTTGTTAATGTTAGTAGTGTCTTTGCATATTGTGCTGAGAAGTTTGATTGTTAGTGGTGCAAGTTGCAAAAGGCAAAGGTGGGAAAATGTCCATTGCATGGAAGCAGTGTAGTGCAAAAGTTAAACCGTGTGACGATGATTGTGCCTTAATCATCGTTTTTCTAATGTATATATTCTAATCTATCTTATGCTAACTAGACTATACACCCGTGCGAAGGCAAAACCCAGTGCTTATATGAGGCTTTCGTGGTGTGAGCGTGATTGAAAAGGCGTGAAATACTACACAAAACACCCGGAGAGATCTATCTACACTAGTGTGCACCGTGCAAGTGAGTGAACTACTGATCGGAAAAGCAAAATTTTTTTGGTTTCTTTTTTTTAAATTGAATTGCCCAAGGACATTGGTGTAGTCGAGGTCACTGCTTATGGATAGATTAATTAGGATGAAATTGGCACTTCCTCCACTTATGCTGAAATTTTCCAAAGGCCATTGACCTTCAGGTTTACGTTACCTCTCCTTTAAAATTGTATTTCCAAGAAGTGCTTTCATTCATTTTCATTCAGAATTCACGAGTATATAGAAATTTCCTTGTCTGATATTCAACTTCACGCTGTGTGGGGGCGCAGAAAAAAGGAAAGGGTAATAATATTGATTGTTACGTCATGATAGAAAGGTACACCCGCTGGGGATGGCGAGCAACATCAGGGTGACATCCAATCGTATAAAATGGTACAACAGAGCCAACTACAATCAGTCCAGTGTTAATCTTTGACGTAGCATTACCATCAGCAGCTTCAGTTCGCCGTGCAACAATGCGTAAAGTATAACGTTTAATTAAAATAGACATTGATGTTGATGTACTGCAATGGTTCTGTGATTGATTTCCCTAAATGAGATATTGGAATGCAATTTTAAAACTTAATTTTATGCATTGTTTGCAATGTTTCAACGTTCTGGTGGCATATCAGCAATAAATTATGTCTTTCTTCCATTGCTACAGTTATTTATGGCATTACCCTTCTACTTACCGTTACACTTATGGCTGGGTTGAGCATAGCTGTGCCAATGCGTTCACCGTCTTCTAACTATGATAGTTATTCATCGCCACTACACCGAAGCAGTGAAGTACTACTCAGCTCCAAACTGCTACCAGACTGAAGCCCCCAAATACTACACCACCAAAGCGCCAGAGTTACTACACTACCACTTACACCGTTCCCAGTTACTACACCGAGGCTCCAGCTTATTACACAACATACGCCACTCCCAGCTATTACATTGAGCTACCAAAGTATTATTAATCGTGAAAATTGCGTTGTCCGTCAAGCTCAATAGTTAAGGATAATTAGATATTCTTTTATTATTTGCTGTCATCGTTCCAAAATGAGTTATTACCCTGCTTTGTATTTATCTTTAAATGGTCGTTTCATACGCACTTTGTTTCTAGATGAAATGTTGAATACAGCCATAATGTCGTTACCGAATCCACTTGTCTTTATGCTTTATCACATAAAGCGGATGAAGTGATTCAAATTTGGGTTCGTGCAACGTTATAATTTCTAAACACAATTCTGCATTAGGACGTATTAGTAAGATCTATATCATGCGTATTTGTAAATTTACCGTGAATTCACGTATTCAATTGTGTAGCACGAAGGCGCATTGGTTATTGCGTTAGGGCATTGGCATTGTTCAGTTGTCGTGGTTAAAATCGATTTATCGTTCCCGTTTTATGATTGAATAGCAGGGTATGGCGAAATGTTTTTTCATCGTTTAAATAAATATGCTTAATATTCGGCAGAGATATCAGTTTCGGTTTGTCAGTTTTGATTTGATTTTAGTTTTAGGGAAAATAGCCAAAAAAGGTTGCGCTAAGCACTTGATTGACATGCTAGTATCCTCCAGACCTGTCACGATGTTGGCCCGGATCATATTGCTGTACTATATGATCCCCATCGTGACATCAGCTGATAGCTCTTACATCTCTATTCCGTTTTGCATTGGAATGGGGGGGCCAATCCCAAACCAACGCTTGACGTTTCGAGTTGGTAATTGCTTACAGACTCTTGGTTACTAGTATTCCATAATCCCATAGTGGGAGGGTGCCATACCCAGTCATTGTTCAAGTGCCGCTACGTGAAGGTGCTCACGCAACTATTATATACAGTGAATTACGACCCCAAACCAGGTTGATAACACAAGCGGGCATTTTCCGTCTCAAACTAACTTTCATTTAAATTCTGTGAAACTATTGCACAATGTAATAAATGAGCTGTATCAAGAAAATATTGATCAATAAATCTGAAGTAATTATAAAACAAAAAACTTAAGCAACTGTTTAAAATTTTCAATTATTATGTAGTACTCACGAATTAGGGCGTGGCATCACGCACCGTTAATGGTATGCAAGAATCCTCCATATCACCTGGCGGCCAACGTTGACACTATAATATAAATGTATAAGATTGGGTTCTATATGTGATATACTTCCGCTTTTCTTTCGTTTTTCTCCTGCACTACAAGTTTCTCAATCTGCATCTGGATCGATTAAACGTGAATCTTTCAAATAATTTATGTCTGAGGATGAATATAAGACGTTATTCTTATTATGACCGACTACGGAAAAGAAAAGATTATATTATTCATTAGTCTTTACACAAATCACATCCATTTGTGGTTTCCTCGTCGTCAGCCAAATCATAGGAAATCAGTGATAGAACACATCTAACAACACGGGTTTAACGAAATAAGCGTTCAACTTGTTTTAAAGATGATTCTGTTGGAACAAAAAATTTACATCTTTTGTGTCTAATGCATTAAAGAGAAATTAATGTTGACGATTTTAATGTATTCCGTATAGAATAAGCATACGTTGTTATTTCACGAACAATACGCCCCTTCAACGCGTGTGTCGTAGCAACAAAAACGCCAAACCGTAAGGTGGGGTAAGAATATTGGCTGTTACGTCACTACCTTTCAGGTGCGCGTGTCGTAACCCCAGGGCTAATGAATCAAAACAGGGTGAGTTTGGACGCATATAAAATGAGAGGACAAACATAAGTTGATTCAGTGTAGTCAACTACTTGGACACAGCAACAGCAATACTACGATTTCCGTCGTTTGTACTTCTCATCGTGTTTTCCAGCTTTGTAATTATGGGTAATTCAATGTTGTATTTTCTATATAGCTGTAAGGATTAAACCTATGATTAGTTTTGGTTTCCATCAATTGTAATGTTCTAACTTGTGTGTATTTGCGCTATATTCAATTGGGGTAAGAGATTTATGTGTATATATATTATTTTTGTTTCAGCTAACTACGGCGCGATGCTGCTGTTGGCCGTTGTCTCTCTCATGGCTGGACAGGCCGTGGGTGGACCAATGGGTTCACCTTCTTCTGTGTACTACACCACTCCGGCGTCTTATTACACCGCGACCTATGCTGCGCCCAGTTACTACACCACCAAGGCTCCAGAATACTATACCACAACATATGCTGCTTCTAACTACTACACCACTAAGCAACCCGAGTACTACACCACGACGTATGCAGCACCCACTTATTACACTACAAAGGCGCCCGAGTACTACACCACAACTTACGCTGCTCCTCTTACTACACCACTAAAGCTCCCGAGTACTACACGACGACGTATGCAGCTCCAACATACTACACCACAAAGGCGCCCGAGTACTACACGACCACATATGCAGCTCCGAGTTACTCTACAGAGGCCCCGAGATACTACTCTGCACCGAGCTATTACACAGAGGCGCCAGTGTATTACACAACAACCTACGCCACTCCAAGCTACTACACCGAAGCTCCCGCCTACTATACAACAAAGGCCCCTGAGTATTACACCACAACGTACGCTTCTCCGTCTTACTACACTGAGGCCACGAAATATTATTCTCCTCCGAGCTACACAACTGTGTCGTACTACACCACGACAGAGGCGCCCAAGTACTACGTGGCTCCAACATACTACACCACAGCTGCCCCATCTTACTACGCTGAGCCGACATACTACGCTGCACCAAGTTATTACACAACAGCTGCTCCTTCTTACTACGTGGAACCTAGCTACTACACCACAACTTATGCTGCTCCGTCTTACTACACAGAGGCTCCTCAATACTACACTACGAAGGCTGATGAATACTATACCACCACTTACGCAGCTCCAGCCTATTACACTGAGGCTCCGCAGTACTATACTACAAAGGCTCCCGAGTACACAACATATGCCGCTCCAAGCTACTATACCGAGCCTCCCATGTACTACACTACAACCTACGCCGGTCCAGTTTACTACACCGAAGCTACTAAGTATTACTCAGCCCCAAGCTACTACAAGACTGAGGCTCCACAATACACAACAACGTATGCTGTCCCAAGCTATTATACGGAACCACCGATGTACTACACCACAACGTATGCTGCTCCGGTTTACTACACAGAAGCTCCACAATATTATACCACAAAGGCTACTGAATACTACACGACTAAAGCCCCGGAGTACTACACACAGAAGGCTGAATACTACACCACTACATACGCTGCCCCTGCTTACTACACTGCAGCCCCCAAGTACTACCAGACTGAGGCTCCGCAATACTACACTACAAAGGCTGCTGAATACTACACTACAACATATGCTGCTCCGAGCTACTATTCTGAGGCCCCGAAGTACTACACCACTACCTACGCTGCCCCGGTTTATTACACAGAGGCTCCGCAATACTACACCACAAAGGCCCCGGAGTACTACACAAAGAAAGCAGAATACTACACAAACTTACGCAGCTCCAGCTTACTATACTGAGGCTCCCCAATACTATACTACAAAGACCCCCGAGTACTACACCACACCGTATGCTGCACCAAGCTATTACACTGAGCGACCAAAGTATTATTAATCATATAAATTACGTTGTCCGTCAAGCTCAGTAGTTAAAAATAATTAGATCTTGTTTTATTTGCTGTCCTCGTTCCAAAATGAGTATTTCCCTGCATTGTATTTATCGTTAACTAGGCGTACCATACGCATGTGGTTTATAAATGAAACATTGAATACAGCTATTATGTCGTTACACAATCTATTTGTTTTAATTCCTTATTACATAAAGCGGGTGCAGACGATTTCACTTAGTGTTTGTGCAACATCGTAATTTCTGAACGCACTTATGCATTACGAAATTTGTGGGAAATATATCATGGTTATTCATAAGATTGCAATGAATTTATTTCTGCAGTCGCTTAGCACAAAGTCGCAATTGTTCATTGCGTTAGTCCATATGCATTGTTAAATTGTAGTTAAAAGCCATTTATCTTTCGGTATTTGATTGAATCGCAAAATGAAATGTAAATTTTTTTTTCAGTTAGCATTGACACAGCTATTGGCTATTTCCTAATTTCGCCCTGAGATATCTATGTTAAGGAAATGCTTAAATGTTCGGCAAAGGTAGAAATTCCGGTTTATCCGTTTTGATTTTAATTGATGGGAAAATAGCAAAAATGTTTGCGCTAAGCACTTGACTGACATGCTAGTAACCTCCAGACCTGTCATGATGGAAGGAATCGTATAGTACAGCTATACTTTCGATCCATCATTTGACATCAGCTGAAAGTTCTTACATCTCTATTCCGTTTTGCATTGGAATGGTGGGCCAATCCCATACCAACGCTTGACGTTTCGAGTTGTAATTTCTAACAGACTCTTAGTTACTAGCAATTCCAACATCATTGGGAGGGTACCATACCCAGTCATTTCAAGTGCCGCTACTGTTGGATGTGCACGCAACTATTATATACAGTGAATTAGAACCTCAAACCTGGTTGCTGACACAAGCGGGCATTTTCCGTCTCAAACTAACTCTCATTTAAATTCTATGAAACTATTGCACAATATAATAAATGAACTGTATTAAGAAAATAGTGATAAATAACATCCAAGGTAATTATAAAACAAAAAATTTGATTAAATGTTTCAAATTTTCAATTATTATGTAGTACTCACGAATTAGGGTGTGGCATCACGCACCGTTAATGACATGCAAGAATCCTCCATATCACCTTGCGGCCAACATTGGCACTAATGCGTTCATGCATTGGCTGGGTGTTATTCCAGTTGTGAAGGGAAAGTAAGTTGGAGCCAATCTAGGTTTGTCATTATTTATTTTTGGCATTCGTATACACGTATAAGTAGTCCTGTATGCAGCTCATTGCATCTAGTGGGCCATAATACTTCAATATTCACGCTTTCTAAATTTTCGCTTTGAAAAACAATGACCTTATGCCACATTCCCAGAACTTATCAAGTCTAGTTGCCAATGTTTGTTCGTAATTACAATCCATTCAGTTGTCACCATGAATATTCCACAAAGGATTTTTTGAACGTTAATTTACCTTTTGGGTTATGCGTTTAAGATTGAGCTCTACATGTGACTCACTTCCGCTTCTCGTTTTTCTGCTGCATTACATGAGTTTTGAATATGGATCTGCATGGATTAAACGTGAATTTTTCAAATGATTTATGTCTGAGGATAAATACAGGACGTTTTCCTTATAATGATCGACTGCGGAAAAGTAAGGACTACATCATTCATTAGTCGTTACACAAATCATATCTTTTGTGGTTTCCTCGTCACTAGCCAAATAATAGGAGTGAATCAGTGAGAACACAACATGCAACACAAGTTTAAGAAATGAGTGTTCAACTTGTTTTAATGGTAACGTTAGCAAATACACTTCTCTCGTGCATAATGCTTTAATGAAAAATTATTCGTTACGTTTTTATTGTATTGCGCATAGAATAATCATATAGTTTTAATTCACGAACAATACGCCCCTTCAACGCATGTCATAGCAACAAAAACGCCAAACCGTAGGGTGGGGTAAGAATATTAGCTGTTACGTCACTACCTGTCAGGTGCGCGTTTCATAACCACAGGGCTAACGAATCGAAACAGGGTGAGTTTGGACGCATATAAAATGAGAGGACAAACATAAGTTGATTCAGTGTAGTCAACTACTTGGACACAGCAACAGCAGTACTTCAATTTTCATCGGTTGTAGCTCATATCGTGTTTTCGAGCTTTGTGATTATGGGTAAGTTAATGTTGTATTTTACTATATAGTCGTAGGAATTAAAGCTGTGATTAATTTTGGTTTCAATCAATTGTAATAAATTTGTGTGTATTTGCGCTGTATTCAATTGGGGCAATAGATTTATGTGTATTTATTATCTTGTTACAGCTGACTACGGCGCGATGTTGATGTTGGCCGTTGTCTCTCTGATGGCTGGACAGGCCGTGGGTGGACCAGTGGGTTCGTCTTCTCCATACTACACCACTCCGGCGTCCTACTACACCATGACCTATGCTGCGCCCAGTTACTACACCACCAAGGCTCCCGAGTACTACACAACAAATAAGGCCGAGTATTATACAACAACATATGCTGCCCCCAGCTACTATACCGAGCCTCCTCAGTACTACACGACCAAATCCCCGGAATACTACACTATAGCCCCGTCATACTACACAAAGACATACACTACACCGAGCTACTATACTGAAGCTGCCCATACATATTATGTTGCACCCAGCTACACCACCACGACAGTTGCCTACTACACGACAACAGAAGCAGCCAAATATTATGTAGCTCCAAGTTACTACACCGCAGCTGCCTCGTCTTACTACGCTGCCCCAAGTTATTACACAACGGCTGCTCCTTCGTACTACGTGGAACCTACTTACTACACCACAACTTACGCTGCCCCCTCTTACTACACAGAGGCTCCTCAGTACTATACTACGAAGGCTGCAGAATACTACACCACCACTTACGCCGCTCCAGCATACTACACTGAGGCTCCGCAATACTACACTACAAAGGCTGCCGAGTACACAACAATGTATGCCTCGCCAAGCTACTATACTGAGCCCACGAAGTACTACACCACTACTTATGCTGCTCCAGTTTACTACACTGAAGCCCCTCAATACTACACCACAAAGGCAGCTGAATACTACACAACTAAATCCCCGGAGTACTACACAAAGAAGGCCGAGTACTACACCACCACTTATTCTTCTCCTGTATACTATCCTGAAGCTCCCAAGTATTACTCAGCTCCAAGCTACTACCAGACTGAGGCTCCACAATATTACACTACAAAGGCTCCTGAATACACCACCACCTACGCTGCTCCAGTTTACTACACTGAAGCTCCTCAGTACTACAACACAAAGGCTGCCGATTACTACACCACTAAAGCTCCCGAGTACTACACAACCAAGAAACCGGAATACTACACCACAACGTATGCAGCCCCATCTTATTACGCAGAGGAGCCCAAGTACTACTCTACAAAGGCCCCCGAGTACTACACCACAACGCATGCTGCACCAAGTTCTTACAGTGAAGCTCCATCATACTACACAACAACCTATGCCACTCCCAGCTACTACACCGAGGCAATGAAGTACTACGCAGCTCCAAGCTACTATCAGACTGAAGCCCCAAAATACTACACCACAAAAGCGCCGGAGTACTACACTACCACTTACGCCGCTCCCAGTTACTACACCGATGCTCCATTTTACTACACAACAACCTATGCTACCCCATCATACTACACTCAGCCTCCAAAGTACTATTAGCTGACAATGGGTTGAGCAATCAAGCTCGATGATGAGATTTTAAAGTTTTATTCTACACCTTATATCATCGTTGAAAGAGTTGGTATCCCTTTTCCCTATTAGTCTTTACTAGTCATTTACTATGGATATGGGTTCTAGATGAAGCGTTGAATACAGAATTTATGTGGTTACGTATCATTCATCTGTTATTTCATCTGCTGTTGTTTAACAAATCGTACAAGTTTACCTGTGATTCGATCGTAACACGACTATTGGTTGTTCCACGTCACGCATCTTGGAAAGACATTTTAAAATGTTTTCCAAAAGTTAACCAGTTGGTGAATATCAATAAGTGGATTCGAAATATCAAAGCAGTTAAAAAGATTTTGCTTACTTGTGTTAACGGGAATCGTCAGGACATTCCTTACGTCGTTGAGAATGATGTGTTGTACGTGTGCCAAAAACGCAAACGAGTGAATCGATGAGTGAAAGATGTTTCTTAAACTCAAAATAAATTTATTGCCGTTAGACTTTGTCCATAACCATTACTGGTTTGTGTGTGAATCAAAACGTGATCGTGAACAAGCATCAGCTGAAGTGTTGTAATGGATATTCATAGAAATCAACATGAAAGGTAAGCTCTCTATTACACTCTTTTGGCCTCATTTATAATCATCGTCGTCGTGGATTCTCTAAAACCATTGCGAATGTTGAGTTTTAATTCACGGGCGCAATTCCATTAATGAAAACTGTCAAAACGTTCTTCCATGAATTCAACTCTTTCGAAGACATTCCCGCAGAGCCGAGCACATCGAACAGGATGCGACTGAAATCCTAATGAGCAAATCGTACGATACATCCCCCTTTGCCAGTGACAAATTGAAGTATACTTTAACTCACTTTCCAAGGTCCACGAGGAATGCCGCGTTCAATGTGGCTGCATTTCATGTAATCGATGTTGTCCAAGAGTTGCACTTTATCGTCCATGGCTGTGATGATGTTGTCTAGGCGATCGGCGACGACAGCAACTTGTTTATTATATTCTTTGTCGCCCTTTAAAGACTCGATGGGAACGTTAGCAAATTTGGAAAAGAATTTCTGAGCGCCATCGTTCTCACTGAAAAGCCTTTTCCGTTTAAATTAAAGATTAGGACAGGTGCATAAATTGTATTGCGGGCTTTCGCTCACCTGACGAGGATAGACGAAACAATTGAATAGCGATCATTACGCAGGTTTTGCCAAGTTCGTTGAACATCGTGAATCTGATCGAGAATCAAACCTTTCGCGGGAACATTTGCTGGAACTTGCCGTGGCTGAAAACGAAGATATTTGAAAGTTAAAAGATGAACATTTTATTTTGAATGTGCAAATGCGTCTTGCCGGTGTAATGTCCGTCGAACAAGGTCGTCCTTCCTGCACGACGGATTCCAACGTGTTTTGCGCGATGCTCTCGTCGTGAGCGCTGCGGACATTGCAGCTCTTTTGATCCGCGTTTGTTTGAATCTCTGTAGCGAATGGCTGGGAAAATAAGGAACAACGTCACGTGGAGACTTGCAAACAATGTGAGGGGAATCGGGAAAAGCCGTCAAGTTCCATGCGAGTGCAATAGAAAAGAACCATACATTAACATGCACAATTTCCTTTCTATTTTTGGAATATTTCGGGCTGATAAGATCTCCTCATAAAAGAACGTTTTAAAAGAGGTCTCTATAGCAAAGACAATAGCAACCCTTGACAAATTAAAGACCCAAAAAAAAGTGGATATAGATTTCTTAGAAATCAAAGGAAGAATAGAAACGTTGGCGACATTTCGATAGCTCTGAATCACTTTTATCTTTGCCTAATTAACATATTCGTCGGTACTGCGTTTGGACTCACCGTTTCGGAACAAGCGTTGATGAAAGCAAAGACGCTGAAGAAAAGGGCCAATTTAAGACACATTGCGGAATGACACAGTAGAGAATGACTTCTGAAACAAAGCATAAAACTGTAAATATACGCGGCTGTCTTTGGATATCAATTCTCTTTAACACAACTCGTCATTAGTATACGACATTTCAGCTCCCCAAAAAAAACAGTAATTATTCGTGTCTTTCGGCGTTCTTTGTGACTAATTATAAGAAAACTATGTCCCTTTGTCAACGTCTCTTATGTACGTTTGGACCGCCTTGCTGGCCCAATTACACGATTAACATTGAACCCCTCTATTTCCCAGCAGAAGAAATCCCAACAGTTCAGTTGCAAATGCTACTTTAAACGTTTTACATCTATCACGGATATGAGCTGTGTTTAGGTCTAACATTACCTGTTTGAAATGATACGTCTCAGAAGACGATATGTTGGCACTGATGCGAATGACTGCTGGGCAGAAAAGAACTGATGCTTTAGCTACATTGCCTCCTAGCGGGCGTAGGTTACATTACGTTTGCATTGAGTGTAGTATTTATCGCAAATGAAATCAAGATTAGTTGATACGTCCTCCTTTTGAGACTGCGCCCCAAGTTTATTTGCATCCCCTAAGTGGAAATCTAACTTCGTCCTTTGCAAACAATGTAAAAGCATTCAAATAATTTATCAATCGTGTAATAATGAGTTATATTGCAGCTAGTATGGCTCAATTGAATTATGCAAAGTATTTCTCTTTTCAGTGCGTAAGATGAAATGTAATTGCGGATGGGAAACATGATAGCTGACCATTGTATATATCGAAAAAAAGGTTGTATTATTGCACTAAATTAGATAACTAACTGAAATTGTAATGTTGAATGTCTTTCATTTGTTTTATTAACGGCTGGATCGCGTCAAAGGACGTCATCTTCTCCTTCGAATGGCTTTTCTTATGCCATGGTCTGAAGTGTAGACTTGCGTCTTACTTCACGACACCAATCCATTCAAATATAACAGTCTAGGTTAATTGATAAATTCAATCAAACAAAGAGCATTAAAAGAAATGCTTACCTTTTTAGTGGTGAATGGCACATTCTCAGGCTGATCGGGTACTTCCAGTGCCATCTTGCTAATGTGATCGTTGAGATGCTTTTTGTCCATTTTGCCAGTGGCCTTCCGATCGCAGTGATAATTGCTTCGCTGATCAGGTGGTATGAATTGGTCCTATAAATATGTCGTAATAAATAAAAAAAATTAAATAACAAAAGACTGTACATTTGGAAAGCCTTCGTTATCACGCACATCAGGGTCTACTTCTTTGGATAGCATTTCCAACTCCTCGGCCGACAGTTGATTAAGAAGATCATCAACATCGATGTCGTCTTCATCTCTCGGGGCTTTTTCGTTGGCAGTTTTAGACGTCATGGCTAGATTGCAGGTAGACGGCCCTATAAGAAGAGACAAAACAGTCACGTGTGGCCACACAGAGTCGCGGGCGGATTCGAAAATAGTTGGCCAATCATCAAACTGGCCTTTGCGCGTAAACTTAAAAATCGAAGCTGTTTGGGAAACTGGCCAAGTCCTTCCACATCATTCCTTTTTATCCCCCTTCGCAAAGGTTACAGCTCACATTCGTGCTGGATGCTCATACCCAATCAATTTATTTGCCATCCGCCTCATTCATTGCAATACAACGCCATTGTTTGAATTGCGTTCAAATGGCTCTATGCTCTTTACGGTCGTCTCATCAACTAGAAGAGATGGGATGATCTTTCATCTTTTTGCATGATAATTAAGAATAAAAAATACACAGTCTCATAGCAATGCCTTCAGCTGGATAAAACAGACGCTTGCGAATGGACTTGGAAGAATGTCCACACAATTCAGGCAAGACGCCAGATAAACAAGTTGGCTGGGCCAGTCCAACGAAACAAACATGACAATGGGTGTTAAAAGAGAGCCAAGGGCTGGATCAGTTGGCCAATGCTGGACGACTAACAAGTGAATGCTTTTTCTTTTTTTATTCAGGGACTAGGGGACTTGTGCGACGCTTTTTCTGTCACATACGTCGCATAGTCAAGTGGGAATGGTTATTTTAAGTGGGATCTTTCTTGGCGCTACGTTCCTGATTCTCTGGCGCAAATGAACATTCCCCTCTCCCCACTTGCGGGTTGTCACAAATAAAAAAAAAAAAAGGCAGCAATGCGGAAGGAGATGAATTTTTATCAACTGACGCTGCTATATCGTGTTTATTGCTGGACGAAATGTAATAGTAATGTATAATGTACGTATACATGTTCACTTGAAAAGCCCATGTGTCTTTTTGCGCTGAATAATTCACGATCGTTAAACAAGCGCACTTATAATTTCACTATACTGGGTGGGGCACTATAGGAGACACTTCCGGAACGCGGGAAGCTTTAAATGAAACGGAATGAAGAAAGAGTATGAGCCTATACTTATTTAACGTCATCCGAGAATTAAAATAAGAGGAAATGATTAATTTTGATAATATAGTACCGTGAATCTATTGGTCCACTTGACGATTTTTCAGTTATGAGCAATAAGATGAAGCGGCTATGAAGGCAATCAACACACGCACATGGAATTGAATGCATAAATTAACGCATCCAGAGGGAAGAATGTTTTCAACTTCCTATCTCAGCGGTCCGTCACGTACTGCGTGCTATTCTTCTTCGAAAAGAAACAGACAACAACGCCAAGTCGAGCTGTCCCGGGAATTCGACAAAGCTTCGTTCCAGTATTGGAAGAATGCGGTGAAAATGCGTGAAACGCACCTGATAATATAAATCGAATTAAATTAGTGTTTAATGTTGTTTTTTTTTACTTTTTTTTTGTAATGCAAAGTAATGCTATCATATGTAGGTTCTATTCTGTATTGGACTTGTTTCCTACATGCACCTCATTTTTATTATTGGTTTGTTAGTCCTTTATGCAATTCAGATTTATCGGCCAGTTGGCAAACTATGAGTAATGAATGATAGGCTTTTAACTGTTCCATACGGATTCAACTGGAGACATGCTGGAACGCGAGACAAGTATAACTTCATTCGATTTCAGCGATAACGTTTAGAAAAACAAAAAGAAAAAGGCGGCCATCATGGAATTTGTTTAATCCCCCTTCCCCTTAGTACCTAAAAGAAAATTGCAGTTTTTCGGAATCGACGATACAAAAAGATGTAAATGAAAAACTAATTAAGTGTTTATAGGGCTAAACGTTAAAAAAGCACTCGGGGCGATACAACAGGTGGAATGGTCTTTTTGCGTACCCTAACCACCAACCTCAGCATTTCCCTTTTGTTCGAGTTTCACAAATGGCGTCGTACCTGTAGAAAGGGTTAGGGTAAGAATCATTGTGACATCATACCTTCGTCATGTGTAGCCGCCGGGCTAAAGAGTTGCATCAGGGTGAAACGAAATCGTTTAAAAACGAGGTAACTTACACAGATAAAGTCAGTCGACTAAGCCTCTTCGATCCAGCAAGAGCCCAGTTGTTAAAGAGTTTCAATTGTCTTGCTTCAAAGTATCTGTTTGATCCAAGCTGCGCCAAAATGGGTAAAGTATATAGTTTATATTATGTGTGATTAACGTCATGTCATGTCTGTTCTAGTTTGTTTTTTTACCTGTTGGGTTGTTGGCATAGCATTTTGTGTCATTTATCGAGTTGACGAAATGCTATGGTTAGACACGAGAGCTAATTGTTATGTTTTGGCGTTAGGCTGCACCAGCATTGCGATGCTGTTGGCTGTTTTGCTGATAGCTGGATCAACCGGTGGTGTGCCGATGGGTTCGTCTTCATCTGGGTACGGTAGTTATTCTTACCAAACAACCACTGCTGCCCCGTACTACACCACGACGTATGCAGCTCCAACATACTACACCACAAAGGCGCCCGAGTACTACACCACGACGTATGCAGCTCCAACATACTACACTACAAAGGCGCCCGAGTACTACACCACGACGTATGCTGCTCCTACTTACTACACGACAAAGGCCCCCGAGTACTACACCACGACGTATGCTGCTCCTACTTACTACACGACAAAGGCCCCCGAGTACTACACCACGACGTATGCTGCTCCTACTTACTACACGACAAAGGCCCCCGAGTACTACACCACGACGTATGCTGCTCCTACTTACTACACGACAAAGGCCCCCGAGTACTACACCACGACGTATGCTGCTCCTACTTACTACACGACAAAGGCCCCGGAGTACTACACAACGACGTATGCAGCTCCAACATACTACACTACAAAGGCGCCGGAGTACTACACCACGACGTATGCAGCTCCAACATACTACACTACAAAGGCGCCCGAGTACTACTCTACACCGAGCTATTACACAGAGGCGCCAGTGTATTACACAACCTACGCTAATCCAAGCTACTATACTGAAGCTCCCGCCTACTATACCTCAAAGGCTCCTGAGTATTATACCACAACGTACGCTTCTCCAGCTTACTACACCGAGTCCACGAAATACTACTCTGCTCCGAGTTACACAACTGTGTCGTACTACACCACGACCGAGGCGCCCAAGTACTACGTGGCTCCAACATACTACACAGCAGCTGCCCCGTCTTATTACGCTGAGCCGACATACTACGCTGCCCCAAGTTATTACACAACAGCTGCTCCCTCGTACTACGTGGAACCTACTTACTACACAACTTATGCTGCCCCGTCTTACTACACAGAGGCTCCTCAATACTACACTACGAAGGCTGCTGAATACTACACCACAACTGCCGCTCCAGCCTATTACAGTGAGGCTCCGCAATACTACACTACAAAGGCTCCCGAGTACACGACATATGCTGCGCCAAGCTACTATACCGAGCCTCCTATGTACTACACCACGACATACGCCGCTCCAGTTTACTACACCGAAGCTACCAAGTATTACTCAGCCCCAAGTTACTACCAGACAGAGGCTCCACAATACACAACAACGTATGCTGCCCCAAGCTATTATACGGAACCACCGATGTACTACACCACCACGTATGCGGCTCCGGTTTACTACACAGAAGCTCCGCAATATTACACCACAAAGGCTACTGAATACTACACGACTAAAGCCCCGGAGTATTACACACAGAAGGCAGAATACTACACCACAACGTACGCTGCCCCGGCTTACTACACCGCTGCACCAAAGTATTACCAGACCGAGGCTCCACAATACTACACTACAAAGGCTGCTGAATACTACACCACAACGTATGCTGCCCCAAGCTACTATTCCGAGGCCCCGAAGTACTACACTACCACCTATGCTGCCCCGGCTTATTACACCGAGGCGCCACAGTACTACACGACAAAGGCTGCTGAATACTACACAACTAAAGCCCCGGAGTACTACACAAAAAAAGCTGAATACTACACCACAACGTACGCTGCTCCAACTTACTACACTGAGGCAACCAAGTATTACCAAACTGAAGCTCCAAAATACTACACGACAAAAGCGCCAGAATATTACACTACTACCTACGGCACACCCAGTTACTACACTGAGGCTCCAGTCTACTACACAACTTATGCTGCACCGTCCTACTACACTGAGGCTACCAAATACTACTAGCTGCTTCGTGGGTATGCCAAAAAAATGTTCACTTGTTCGTTACTAAGTTAAACATATGTACGATAGTTTTTGAATTTTGGTTAATCGCTATGCCACATTATTCCTCCGCTAGTCATTCCCATGGAATACGGTTACGAAATATGCTCAATAAAGTATTTATTCGATTAGGAAAATTCGTTATCAATTACATCTGTTGAATGTTATTCCACGTAAGTAACAGTGACCTATTGGAGTCATTACTCAACTCAATTTTTTGGATGTGGGTAAACTCATTTCATTTTGTTTTGCTCCGCTGTTTTTCTTGCCGCTTTGCTTTCAGGTGAAATAATTACGAGATGCCTACACGTTTGCTACGAAGTGCACATCGCTTGAAAGAACTGCGTCGATGTAGTTCTGACGTCAAAGTACGATGGCATTCGAATTGCATCGCCTACGATATCATCTTTAGCTGCGGTTACTATGCATTCAATAACTGTTGAATTTCATTTAAATGTTAGGCGATCGTACATCTGTCGCAAACATTGTAAGGCTTGCATGACAATTAGGATTTGATTGGACAGCAAACCCTAGGTAAATTTTGATCCGCAATGTTAACTATCTTTGCCAATTTCAATTGCCAGTTAGACGCGCCCGATACTTCAACGAGATGGTCTCATTAGCGGTGGACCCAGGAAGTACTCAACATCCGACTGTTACTTTAAGTCGAACACTTGTCGTTAACGACGGCGGCCACGGGCGATTGAGCTAGGAGCTAGCTGTCATGGTTTCGTGAAGTATAGCTAATGTTGAAGAGGCTCTAGACACGTAAATAGTTAAATTACAGGTGTAAACATGAGCAACAGTCTGCTGAAATCTTTTTTTCGTATTTTTTTTATTGGAATTATCTGCTCTTTAAATGAAATAGGCACTTTGAATACGTCGAACTTCTGTACTTCTGAAAGCCGATTTGCATACATCTGTTTCGGCAGCCCAACAGGCTTCATTTTCTAGTGAATATTCATGAAAATTCAGGTAGTTAACCTATAGGTCGTTTACTTTTGACCTTAACATTATTGATTTCATACTGTTTTAGGTGTCTGCAGACTGCACACGAAACGGCCTACATGTGCCAGGTCTTGTATAGGATCTTTTGATGCCACTTCCTCAACCTGAAAAAGAAAACAATGGCTTTGTGGCTAGTAATAAGGTTAGTCCTTGGTTTCAACAATGAAAGCTTCTCTCTTAAATGGGCCTTGGTGGACATGAAACAAGCTCTTACGGCTGCACATTGCGCCAGAGAGTTTGCTATTTACTTTGAGCTGAAGTTGCGAGTTCTTTTCAGCATTGATCGCCGTGAGTGACCAGCACTCAGCAACTCTTATCATGCAGCTAACCTTATACTGTGATGTATGGCTTTTACAGTTGCACGTGAAACTAGATTGAGGTGCATTTTTTTCGGCTGGAAAGTGTGTTGAATACTAGATACACACGCACACGCGAGTGTTGGCAAACAGAAGAGCCCGCACATCATGTTGCCGAGCTTTGTTTTACGCCATTATATTTTCTATTCAAACTAATTTAATGTAAAAGGGAGAAAGCTTGGCTGTCTCGCGATGAGGACCTGTTATCAGCCACTGACTTTGATTTAGATGGCCGCAGACTGCTGGCCTTGTGTGGCATGCCTCCCTCCATGACGTACGGTAATCAAGTTGTTATATCGCAATCTAAATTCTTTGTTCTATTATTAATATGCATTAAGGCTTCAGGCATCCTTTGGATATAGGCTGCGAGATGCATGCTCTGGATCCGTATGTATAGCCTAACGAATGATTTAAAAAAATTTCGAATAGTGGAGTTTAATGCAAATAATGTAAATCGACAATGGATTTGGTGTGTTACTATATATTCGTCTAGCTCGAGGACAAATCATTTGAAAATGTTTGTTATTCCGCTTTTGCTTAACTGCACGCAATTTCACATTGCCTCTATAATGATGTCATTAAAGCTGAAGTATTCCTATATACTTTATTTCTTTCCATTTTTCACTTAGAGAAAAAGCATCGTCTCCAGCTATAGCAAGTCATGTCTTGTTAGTATTCCTTTTTTTCCTGATTTTTCTGGATGCGCACTATAACTTGTCGGGCCGACGGCGTCAAGTGTTTCGGCGCAGCGAAACAACTGCATAACGACGTCAGCGCATGAAATTGCTTGGAGTGAAGCTCGTGACGTAAGAGCGATGGGACCTGTATATAAAGACACCCAACCGCTCTGCTTTCGAATGTTCACGGAAGTCCTCTGCAGCCTGTATTCTACAGGTAGGTTGAAAAATAATTAATATTATGTTCTTCATTCATAAAACTTTGTAGCGCAAAGTTATTGTTGATCGATTGAATGTTCTGTAATCAATGTCTTTTACGTATTTATGTTGAATTTGATGTGTGTAATGGAGTAAATTGTTATGTGTATTGCAGTATAGGTCTATTTAAATCATGTTGAAATCGATTTCAATGAAGACACTTGTTACGCTGCTGGTGGCGTGTTTCATTTTGATGGCATCGTCACCAAACTTGAGGGGAGCTGAAGCTCGTTATCTTATGACTCGATCTGATCCATTGCTGTCACCCGTTGGTCCTCCTTACGGCAAAGATCCACGTTTTGATCGCCTCTACGACATCATTACAAAGGTGATTTTGTTCATTTCGAATTTATTAAGGATCCCGTCGTGTTTTACTTCAACAAGGGTTATTAGATGCACCTTAAAAGCGGTTAGAATTAGAATGGTTTTCTGTGTGTTGTACATTCTCACTAGTATACGATTGTAGAATACTAATATTCTAATAGAAAATGGCATTTTTTACTGGTTAATTGCAAATCTTTTCAGCTTCTTCGAAATGGCGGTGGCGACTTGGAATACCAAATCAAAAGTCAGCTTGACAATGGACCGTAGGCAACTGAGAGAAGACTTGCTATCCTTGTCCTACATCTGCGGACGTTGTAAATTCTTCGTTGGTCACAAAACCGCTTATCTATTCTTCACTTTGTTTGTTTGTTTTTTTCGCACGAAAGTTTACTGCAAAATCAGCCAAAAAGCAGTACGAGCTTTGTCTTTTGTTGAGCACGATATTAGATTGCTCTTTCCGTTTGAGGGTAGAAACTCTCTGAAAATCGTAATTGAAATCAAAACATATTATCGGCTTTAGTATGTAACTCTTTCGCTAATTGGAAAGTCAAACGGAAGAAAGAGAAAGAAATCGCAAATACACGTTGATAATTCAAATGAAGCACAACTGGGATTGAGCTATGCGACAAAAGTGTAAAACATTTCCAACTTAATTTCCTACATTTAAATCGTCTATCGCGGTGGGCCAAAGTATGGTAAAGGAATTTGAGTCATTCCGCAAACCATATACAAATTTATGTGTTTAGTGGTTTGTGTTGCAATTTGACATTCCTCCCTTTGTCGTGTAACTTGATATGGCGCAGCCCAGCGCAACGCTGTACCGTAAACAAATAAAAATCGTGTTCACACATAAAGTGTGAAGTGACATCATAAGCATGATATTTGAAAGGCTTTTCGTGATATCAGTTGGCCGGAATTAAGTGTTTTGTTAGCGTGATGATGGCAAATGTCTAATTACGTTAATCAGCTTGCATTTTAAAATTTTTCTGAACAACGTATTCTTGGTTAAATCACAGTTCGTTACGTCAACATCATCAGGTATTCCTTAATTTCCTAATAAAAATTCTAATGGTTGAAAAATGCATGATTGCCAATATTTTACCAGGTCAATCGTTATGCTGCCATTTTCCATCCGGATATCACGTTAGCAGTTTGACTTCTTCCAAACAACAAATCAAAACATTGAGCGATAACCTTTACTTAACTGGTTATAAGATACGGCCACGTCAGCTCTCAACTTCAACAGTTCCACTTTACTACGCAGAGCCACGAAAGTTATCGATACATTTGGCAACGAAATGCGCACACTGACAGCATTGATGTTGCTCGTAATATTGGGTAAGTTGTGATTTCAATATTCAATTCAACAGATTTTGTGTATTTCTTTATTGAAATGCGTAGTGCAAGCAAGCAACGGTTTAAACCCTTGTTCTGCGGCGAAGATGTGGGAGGCCTACAACGAAATGAAAGCCGCCAATTGCCGAAACTGCGACCGTTATTTTCATTGCATCGGAAACTATCGAGCCGTTAAGGATTGCAGCGGCCCGTTGAGGAGATCCACTGCCACCTTCATCAGCAACTTGCGTGAATGGACCGATGGATTTAAGGATTCGGGAAATAATTCCGTGGAGGACCAGAAAGCCAACAACCACGGCCGCCATGGCAAAGATTGCGGCATCTACCTGAGAAAAGTGCGATGCGCCTATCGACCAAGTAACAAAAAATGCCAATGGTGAAAACTGGCTCTTTTTAAACCTACATATAACGTAGCTAACGAGTAGTATAGTGATTATTATGGGTAGTAAGCTGCGGGCTGTTTAGAGAGATAGAATTGAAAAACAATATAAAAAAAGTTTGCACAGCTTAGTTGGTTGTTATTAAATTCAAATCACGTAACGTCATTCAGCTGATTGAATTCCAGAAGTAGTACCAAGGCTTTTCACGAAAGAGGTATGTATCATAATTCACTACACACATTCGTATAAACCGTTAAGTGTATTCAGCTTAATAGTTCTAGTGATATAGTATGTGAGTAATCAAAATTGGTTTGCGTTGTTTATTTTTTTAAAGAAAAATTAGAAACAAAAAAAAAGTTACAGGTGACTGTCCTCCATTTCGTCTGGACTTTCGATGGCAGCTTTTCTATCGTTAATGGCTTTCATCAGCTTTAGCCGATGACCTAAAGGAATCTTCATTGAAATGAGGTCGGCCTCGGTGACGAGCATCAGCGAGTCCAAGTCAAACTTCTCTTTGACTAGTGGCTCGTTGAACTGCTCTAATCCGAAAGCGGCCAGGAAGAAGTACAAGGGAGTCTTGTCTTCCTCTTCGTCGTCATCTACATTGAGGTAACAGATCACAATTTTTATTTGAATCATTCTAAATAAGAATTTTTAAAAAATTACCTGATTCTAAATCATCCTGATCTGAATCGTCTTCTCGTTGGCGTCGATTGTGATTCAAACGGACCACTTCGTCGGTGTTGGATGCTCCATTCTTTTGAACTGTGACGCTGCTCTTTCCAGTCTCCGTGGAACTGTCTACTAGGGCAGCAATCGAGTTCCTATATTCCCATTCAAATCGGTAAATGTATCTTTCGCCTCTAATACAATACTTTAAATTACCTAAAAGCAAGACGGCCGATTCCGGGCCGATCGAAAATGGACCCTCTTTGCTGTTGGTGATATGCGGGAATTTTATCGTCGTCACCGAAGCCGCTATCCGAAGTCGTTGGAACCCGCAGATTTGTTCCTACAGAAAGGCTTTTGCTGCGGGTTTCTATACCTGGAAAGGCGCCTCCCAATTCAGAGCGTTTACCTGGGTACACAGAGTACAAATTTTAATTCATGCTCCTTTTCTTTTTCTTCCAGAAATTCAAATCTTACTGTCTGTGCCGTCGAATGTGGTTACGTACATAACCTCTGAGTCTCTCCTCAAACCAGAAATGGATCGAACAGATCGTTTGCCATCTTCAATCGCTCCAATTTTGAAATCCCCAGGTGCAACTCCGGCCATCTCACTGTTGTTATTGTTCAGGGCCGTCAGACTCGTACTCTTGGACAGCGATTGCTGGTTGGAGCCGTTCATCATCTTTCTGCGCTGCTGTTGCACTTTTTTGGAAACGATGCTGACGGGCAACTTGATTTTGTCTTTCTTTTCTTTAGGGTTGACTATCTCGGAGTACTTTGGACTCTGCGTGTAGATGAGCCGGGAATCCCGTCGAAGATCGAGCGCTGCAATCGACGGCCTCGGAATGATGGTGCTGGGCTGTTCAATAGAGTTCGCTGTGCTGCTCATTCCGGAGCGTTCCATTTTCTGTTTTTCCTTTTCTAATCGTTTTTGTTCTTTTTCAGCCAACTTTCGGGCCTTCTCTTGAACTTGAGCAAAGTCTTTCACGAGCTTGTCTGTTTCCTTTTTTGCTTTCTCTATTTGGGCTTTGACTTTCTTGGGATCGGCGCGCTGCTGCCTGGCAGTTTGTTCGTCTAAGTAGCGCAAAATCTCTTGTTGGTCATTCATGGCCGCTAATTCAGTAGCTGTATGGTAATCGATATCCTTGGCGAACAGATTGATGCCGTAGTTCATTAGGAACGTGACGCAATTCATGTGTCCCCGAGCCGCAGCAAAGTGAAGGGCCGTGTTGCCATAGTGATCGCATTTTTCAGGGTCACCTCTAATAGGGAAAAAAGGGGAAAATTTGCATTTCATTTGCATTCACAAATTGCAAACAGTTTGTTTTTATACCCTCGTCCGACGATGAGCCGAAGAGCATCGAGTTTGCCTTCGAAAGCGGCCCATAGAGTCGGAGTCATCCCGTCGTCATCTTTGGTGTTGCAATCTTTTCTAGTTGCTTCCTTTAAAATATCCAGCTTTCCATCACGTGCCGCACTAGTTTAGAAAGGTATGTTTTAAAAAAATAATTCTGTACAGTTCTTTTTGATTGATCTATTGAAATCAGGACAAAAACGTTACGCTCCGATTGTGTCGTCATTCGCTTGTTGCAACGACCAAACAATTTGGATTCATTGCCACGGCATTTCAGTTCTTATCAAAAGAGAAATTGGATCAGCCACACAGCGAAACGTCAGTGTGGGCCATTATGATGCGATAACAGAGCAACACTTCACTGATAAACCGAAATGCCCCGATTCCAAGCGGACTATTTTATCCTTGTACTGATAGCACTCGTGTCAGCAATCGGCGATTGTGCACGCATCAAACGGGAATTTTCAATGTTAACAAAGTCCCAAGATTGACGTTAGATTAAATTGTCTATCGCGATAAGTTAATGTTGAAAGCAGTGCTAGTTTTTGGGTGGCAAGTTATTTGTAAAATGTATTAAAAAGTGAGTGTTTTAATACTTTTGCTCACCAAGCAAAAAGATGGATTCGCATGTAAAGTTCCTATCATTTGACATTGAAAACAATGACGTTTCCTTTTCATTCTAGAAAATAGTACGTCAAAAGCAAGAGCACGTTTTTTTTTTTTTTTTTTTTTTTTATTCCCCCTCGCTTGGCTGCGAATATGTCCGTCAACTTTCCCCCCTTTCCCGAGAACCGGAAGTTGAGGGGCAATTCAAATAGAACAAAAGTGGGGAGAGGGGGGGATGGAGCAAACAATGGCAAGGGCAGGTTGTGTTATGTGTGTCTGGGTGGAAGGCCCTAACAACGGAAACATTTCCACTTGCTGTACAACCTTGTTCGCTTATGAAACTTAACAGCACGAAAAATTCAAATGCAAAAACAAACGAGCGTTGCTGGAAATAAATGAATTCGAGGAATCTTACCGATGGAAACGGTAGGCCATGACGATCTCACAGCGTCGACAACACACTAATCCGTACACCTCCAACCGAGACTCAGTTGTAATCACGATTCCTTTCTCCGCTTCTAGATTATTACAGATACCGACAAACAGATGCGTAGCGTTAGGTATGAACTCTGGATGATGACTGACCCACCTAGATCCCTCCCCTTTTTCGGAAGGGTCCACCTCTGAACAAAATTAACCATCTGTCGGCAGACGACGAAGCCAGAAGAATAAACAGCTCACAGGGTACTCGCGAGGTTTCAGATAACTATATGTAAAAATACATTAATCATATAACTGAATGATGTCAGAGGGCTATGTGGTGAATCGTGGGGGTAGGTATGATAAACGAAGTCGTATGCAAGAAGGTGGGTTCATAGAAAAGGTGATGATGAGATGAGGCCATGAAACCAAAAAACTTTATGCTTTTGGTATTACTATTCCGTGCGAAGTGAAGATGCTAAAACGTTTTCATCGAGGTTTTATTCTATAAAGTAAATAAATACCTATCATAAAGAGGATGCGCCGGGCTCGGTATTCTAAGCGACACATTTTTCGGCAATTTGCTGTTGTTCTCTCTCTCTCGCATTGCCAAACCCAGTTGATGTGAGTGTCATCTGGCGTCGACTTTATAATACGTCTGCTTAGTGCACTTTCTTCCCTTCAAGACCTTTCTACTGGCGCGCCAGCACTTTACGCATTGATGTTTATACCATGATAGAAGCATACCGTAACCCCAAGGGATTTGCCTTCATAGCGGATTTCAAGAATTGTTTATTGTTTGACTTATTGTCTCCACTTAAAAACGACTTCTTGGCTATCGGGGCCCGGCCTCAAAGAATTTTCCATCGGCCATTTAAGGTAAAAGTGGCATTACCAACAGCAGCAGGGAAAAATTTTTATCATACTTCTATTTGCGTTTAACTTTTCCCAATAATGTGACCATCTCGTTTTCCATTTGACTCGAAAGTGGCACCCAATAAGGATGCCATCTAAAGTTCGACAGGATTGCCACTTTTTGGCCAATTCCTGTGAAGTTTTAAAATTGCCTGGGATTTATGCTGAAAAAGAGAAATATTTCAAGAGTTTTACAAAAATTTCAAAAGAAATTTATCATTTCCAAAAAAACAAACAAATTTGAAAATTCGGTTAACGAGTTTATTGTTGCCAAATATTTTATTATTGGCAACGCAGAATACCTTTTAAGATCCCCTCCCCCTCCAAATCGTGAACGAGAAATGAGAACCATACGATCGCAGTTTCATCACATGGTAGAAAAATGAAAGTTGGATTTGCCTGTCGAGCATTAAAAAACATGATAGAGCAATACGTCACCAGTGCCGTCCATCATACCCATTTCATACTTCCATCAATCAATCACGAAACCGTGCTTCTCGTAGTCGAAGTGTTTTTGTTTTTTCTGCAACTGCTATTATTCACGTGTTTCTGGGTACGTTGTGTCGTGTGACTAGATACGTATATAAAGCCTTAAACGACGATGAGCACGTTAGTTAAATCAGCTCTACAAAATTTGTTGCAATCTAAACGTGGTAAGTGATAGTACAATGTGTCCAACAATTTGGTGTTACATTCCTTAGCTCCACAAAAACGTGTGGATTACCTAACCACTGTTCCTTTTGTTTCAGAACCTACTGACAATATTGAAGAATTTCGAGATCCAGTTTGTCAATTGATAATGGATTCATCACGGGGAAGAATTTTTCAGTGCATGGATTACATGGGTGTGGTGGTCCAGATTTAGATAATGTAATTTCAGTTGCATGACATGATTTCTTAGAATATTTCCTGTCTAGCTTTCCTTTTTAATACTATAGAAACCTGGCGGGAAACAGGATGTCTAGATAATTCTGGTAACAGTTTGGCAGAGACTGTTAATTGCTTGCCCGACCTTGCCATGAGGTTGCCTGTCGTGATTTCTGGTGAGCCTGAAGAGAACAAGATAGCATTTGTTAACTTGGGATGTAGGACTACCTGGTATGTGCTAGTAATTTTATTGTGTGTGTTATACACACAGAAGTAATTCACTACCAATTGGAGACGATGACATTTTCTCTAATCAAAATTCCTTGTTTCTCCCAAGAACGCTTGTTGCACATACTGCCAATTTGTTTCTTCTTTCGGTACTTAATTGTTACTTTTTTTTATATAAAGTTGTAAGAGTATCGGCAGTATTCCTCCAGTGCCTGAAGAGACCGGTAAGTTCCGGTCAAACGTAACATATTCGTCAACTTCTTGCCTTGTTAAGGACTAAGAATTTTTTTTTTTCAATTGATGTACCCATGTTACCCATGAAAACGTCATGAAGATTTATCAGTATGTACAGTTAGAGACAAAACCCTCGTTGGTTACCAAGCTACTTGGAATATTGACAGCAACTACTGCCTTCGGATTCTTGAGGTGAGTAACCACAGAATTTCTGATCCCTAGAATGAACTTAAAAAAAAACTCATCGTTTTCGTGTATTGTAAGATAGGGTCCATCTTTGCGAAATCATAGCGTAGTGTTTAGAATATTCCTAGAAATTATTCCAGTACAATAGCAACCATTTGAGGGATCAGAACAAGAGTTGTTGAAAGGTAACCTATTCTTATTCATTAATGAAAATTTATTATGAACCTGCTAGGACGCCAAAGTGTTTCAACCTATGTTGCAGTCTGTAACAGGGTAGCTAAATCTCGTTCTGAAAAGAAGGTAAATTGTCCGTACTTGCCAGTTGAACTTGGCCCCTCAGTCGAATTACTAATGACTTTCACTTTAGCAATGGGAGGTGTCCGTTTTAACCCCCTTTTTTTCTTCAAGAAGATGGAAACGAAGTGGTATATTTCGTTTAATGTCTTGGTAACAATGCGAATTGCAATTTGTTGTTTTTGGAATTGTCTTAAACATGCAGGCTTCATTAGACAGGGGTTGCCCATCGGAAAATGGTAATACGTCCGGAGGTATTACACTTCTTTTGGATCAATGGTAGGCTAGCGCATATTCGAAATGGTAGGTACCACGGCCTACGGTTTTTTTAAAGATCATTTATACGATACAAAAGATACCATTGAGTTTATTGCTGTCTGTTTTCCTTCTAGAGTATTCGGAGCTGCTTTTGAAGTTGTATAGATAGGTATATCACTTCTTTTGACATCCATCACTCCATCCAGGTTGGTTGTGTATGAAACATAGTTGTGCTATGATTGCAAATTTCAGGTTTCAACACAATAGTCATTAACGTCCTCCTAGGGCAAGTTTGAGAACAAATTACCTTGTAATATTTAATGATTCGTTTTATAGCTATATAGAATTTATTTATTATTCTGAACAAAATAAGTAATATCGTTTTATTTGACATGTAGTTTAAAATGTGTGAATCCATCTGACCTTCCATTTTGGATGGATCAGATCCTTTCTATGTTAATTCAATCTTTCATTTTATTTGTTTATCTATTTTTCTTATCTTTCCTTTTTGTTTGCAGGCAATTCGAAGAGTAATCATGGGACTCCAAGATGGACGGCAACAAGAAGCCAGGGATCGTAAATGAATGACCATATCGCCACGTTGGATTGTTCGTTGATAATAAAAATGTACCTCACATCCATTCCCGCAGCGGTAACTGCTTATAAAGAATATATATAGAGAATGGGCAATAAGTCAATACAGCATAGTTAATCGTGTGTATTTTATGTAGTTAATCATGCTGACTGTTAACAGTATCTCTTCACTGGTTTTCAATGTAATATCACACTATATTAGCATTTCATCATGACTACTTTCAGCAGTAAAAGTCAACAAATTTTAAAAATTCTAATTCAGTCCAATCTGAAACCCACAAAAACCAGACATGCCACACTAACGAGTCTGCAAGAAAAAGACACTTTCGGGATTCTAACACAATTTGGAGATTTTATAGGTCAGGAGAAAAACCAAAAAATTAGCATATTTAGCCAAAATTCTTGTTCTGTTTTATTACGGTAATAAAAGTTATTCGTTCAGCCCAATGTTTATAGAGATTCTTTGATTAGTATAGTCTGATTCGTTTCTTTGTCTGCTTCTTAATCCTGAAGTTCTTCGTTACTTCCGGCATACTTCCGGAAAATTTGCATAAAAGGCAATAAGACATCCTTACTTAAAAATCAAGTCGATTATTTACTACCAAAGTGTTTAAATATTCCAGATTGCCTATTGCGTACGGTTTTTAAAACCGTGGTTGCTTGGCTTTAACACCCAAAAGATTGAACGCCACCGTCGTCTGTCATGGCCGCCATTAGCTACGTATACATGCAAACAGTTTGCTCTGTTGTTTTTTTAAGTTTTTCGCTTGTTTTGTGCATCTTTATCAACAAGTAAGTAACATACGATCATTATTTTTATCTAGGCGTTATTTTTTTGCTTCATTGCTGGAACTAGGAAGATAGAAGCGTCTTAAGTTAACCATCAATGATAAGTTCAACACAGAAGGCAAACAAGTCAATGCTCAGCTTTTGCTTTGGAAAATGCGATCATCTGATTTTCTAGGGTTACATTCCCCCAGTTCTTCTTATTTCTCATTTCCCCTCAGTATTACATGTCAGTGAGTCTCTCACATAGAATCGCAGTGAACTTAAAAGGATTGGCTGAACTGTTTCAAGCTCGATCCCACTAGCTGAGCTATCACTATTTAACACATCTGCTTTGTTCATCTGCATTAGGAACTAAATGGTTTAACAACCTTTGTCACTTCTGCATTCAATATCGTGACTTCTGTTGCACTAGAAATTTCCTTGTTTGATCTTCTTGAATCTTCATTCCACTAACATAGCTTTATTAAAGCTGCTCGTGAAAATCTCTTGTTGAAAGGAGATTGACAATATGAAATATTTGGTTACAGTTTATTTCTTTTGATTGAAAGGCTATTTTACAGAAATAGCATTCCAGTCCTTCAGTCATTTTCATCATGATGGCTCAGTAATGCTAGGAAGCTACTGAAGCTAGTTTTAAGTTTTTTAACTTGTGTCATTTTAAAAATCGCAGTGAACCATAATCATACTCTGATCTCTATTTTTATACATTCTTATTTTGTTCTTTTATCTAATTTTCTTTATATCTGTTATACAAGGTAGAAAAAGAAAGTCCTGATAGTCGCGTCATCATCTTTTTCATCGCCGACGTCTCATCACCTCGTCGCCTTCTTGGTTGTTTCCGCCATCATCTCGTTGCCGTCTTCGCCGCCGCCTTCACTGTCATCCCGTTGCTGTCTTCATCATCATCCCGTTGCCGTCTTCATCATCATCCCGTTGCCGCCTTCATCATCATCCCGTTGCCGCCTTCATCATCATCCCTTTTCCGCCTTCATCATCATCCCGTTGCCGCCTTCATCATCATTCCGTTGCCGCCTTCATCATCATCCCGTTGCCGCCTTCATCATCATCCCGTTGCCGCCTTCATCATCATCCCGTTGCCGCCTTCATCATCATCCCGTTGCCGCCTTCATCATCATCCCGTTGCCCTCTTCGCCGCTGTCTTCACCATCATCCCGTTGCTGTCATCATCATCATCGCGTAGCCCTCTTCGCCGCCGTCTTCACCGTCATCCAGTTGCCCTCTTCTGCGCCGTCTTCACCATCTTCCCGTTGCCGCCTTCGCCGCCGTTTTCACCATCATCCCGTTGCCGTCTTCGCCTTCGCCATTGTCTCTTCGCCGTCTACGCCATTTGTCTTGGTATTGTTTTTGTTTTTTTGCATTGTAGTGTATAAGCTAACCCGTTGGCTGCCACCCCGTTTGCTCCCATTTTTTTTGTAGTTGTAGGGACCTGGGCGCTGTTCTCCTCATGGCCATGGGGGGAACAGTCGCCATTGCGCCTAATGGCTTTATGCCATTAGGCGCTGTAGGCAATGCACCAGCAGGGACTTCTCCTTGTCGGCACAGTGAAAGATAATCCAGGGGTGTGCATTCCCAGAATGGACTCTATCACTGTGCCAGCCCGGACTTGTCTTCGGACAAGTCCCACCTTGGTCGGTGATCCTTATGACCCGACGCGTAGCAAATGTAGTTTCAGCAACCTACGGGTTGCTTGGCCTGGCAGCCAACGGGTTAGCTTAAGTGTATGTATGTATTTGTATGTTTGTATTTGTATATGTATTTGTATGTTTATATATGTTTGTAAAATAGTGGTGGAATTGAAGGGTGGAGGTGGGACAATAAAAACAATTTCAGATTCATTTATTTTTCTTGTGTTTTTTATTTTTCCATACTTTGATTAGCTAAATCAAAAGATAAAGACTTGGACAGATTTTTCTACAAACCTGGTTCGCTTAAATTCCAGCCATAGAAAAACAGGAAACTTAAAAAATGAAAATTTACTTTGAATTTTCTTTCGTTCTTCAAACTTACAGTCAAACATTAAAAAAGAATAAAGGGATTTTCAACACACAATTAACAGAAGTTTTTTAAATTCAAGTTTTCAGTGCCCATCACAATTTGACAGACTTGAGTAGCCAGTAAGAAACAAGGAGAAGACCAAAATCATTTTGAACTTCTCTTTGTTTCTTGAGTAAGTTAAGAATTCCTCAATCACGAATGGTATTGGAAATCTTTTATTGACACAGGCAACACAACATCAACAGCATCCTATCTGTCACACAATGATTCTGTGGCCACCGTTTCACACCAGGTACATCCCGAAGACCTAGAAGTGCAGTTAATGAACTAAACAGCTAATAATATATTGTAATATCACCTATTAGTACCTGACAGAATCTGGATCTAAACTATCAAGATCTGGATCTGAGAAATTTAGACCTGGAATCTAAGGTATCAAGGTTGTCAAAGGTATTGTAAAGAATTGCCTTCTTCATGTTGCACATTTGGTACCAAAATGGGTGTAGTTGTTGCCTAACAGGGATGAAAAACCTGCTGCGACAGTCAAGATATGACTCTCCTCCTATACGTAATTTAGAATATAAGTGGTACAATGATTCTTTGACACTAATTTTTGCTTTGATACCTTTAATAAGTTAGACTGGATTTCATTCACAAAATCCTGCAGAGCACTCCATTCCAGCTACCGTCCTCAGATGCCACGCCACGCGAAATGGAAGAGCTGACAAGGCCATTAAAATGATTCAAAGTAGTTTTTGTTTCTCCGCTAGATGTCTCGAAAATATTCAGACCAAGTATTGTCACGCAGAACACTTTTGTGATATGTGACGGTGGCTTAATGGTAAAGCGTCTGCAAGAGAAGCTAAAGACCTATCGTTCTAATCGCAGTGCAAACTAAAACGTAGTCCATGGCTGAAAGGTAGAGCATTAGGTGGATAACCAAAATATGTATGGATGTAATACTGATTGAGTAAAAAACTGAATGCTTGTAAATATGGTTTATATGTACGTGAAAAATTTCATTCATTTTTCTCATCAATGTGTATGTAGATACGTGTTGCCACACAATATAAAAATTAAAAATTATACATCAGAGTATGTGACTCACAGCTTAACGGTTGAGTATTGGCAACGTATGCTGAAAGTCTAGGGTTCGATTCCCTGCAGTCAAGTTAATTCATGCAATATATGCAACTAACAGTTGTTATAAAACTTGCGCTTTCAAGCAGTGCTGTGGATAATATAAGTTCTAGAAGTATTTTCGATTTATGCAAGGAAGTGAGTAATAGAAAAAAAAGCTGAGTGAAACCAAGTAATAACTGATTTATAAAAAAATATTTGTTAAACTATTTTCTAAAGGTCTCAAACTATACCCAATGTGTTGAGCATGTTAAAAGATTATAACGTATGTCCGTATAGCTCTGTGGTAGAGCTTTGGACTACTATGGTTGAGTTCTTGGGTTCGATCCCTTACCAAGTGATAATAAATCTACAAATATTCCGTTCATCACTAACCTAGCATAGGTCTAATGATGTAAAACTGCCAATCGAATCGGTAGAAAACACACAGAAGAAATAACATTAGTTTTTTTTTAATTTTTATTGACTAAAATATTTTTTTTCAACTATGGTAGATGGAGACCCTATCACATGAGTAGGGTCTCCTCCTACCTTAGTTGACTCACCGGGGAGATTACTCGGTGCGTGGCTAAGAGAAGAGGGAAAAGGATGAAGAGTGATGTTCGGACAAGTTTTTACGTGAGCGATTAACCGTTATTCGGATTTGTGGGTAGCCCCAAGGCCCTCCAAAAGATATCTTAGAGCCAGGGGGACCCCCACGTCCCCTTTCCGGACAGCGCACTCACAACCTTTACTGCTGATCACAGTAGGGGCATGACCCGCTACGGGCTTATTACAAATCTAGGGGAAACGGGGCCACAGAAAAGAAGGGAGCCCAGATATGCACTTCAATTTAAATAAATATTTATACTTTTGTTTTCGCGAAGAAGCAGCGATTAAGAGTAATGTGCAGGTAGCATTCCTCGAAATTTCCACATCCGGAATTTGCTAGTGTCTCGCTGTTACACAAAGCTTTCGTTCCATACGTCCACGAAGCGGGACCCTCGTCTGAATTGATTTTGCGAGTAATTAAAAATTGAACACTAATAGAAGGTTTTTTTGAATCACAGTGCTATTAAGTTACGTGAGACATGACGTCGAGGAAGTGAACAGCTATTCCGAATGAACGCTAAGTATAATTCAGATCGTTCGGCACGATATGCATGGCGTCGGACAGCAAAGAAACTAACTAAAAGGCGACTGCCTATTTTTTAATACCTATGCAAACAACACAATAATGGCATTTCAGTTAGTTGTAATTATTGATTTCCAAGCAGAAAAAAAAACAGACTTAGGACTTGATCTTTGGCCCGAGACAGTTCAAAACGTTCCAACTTCTTTTCAGGAGGTCTGCGTCAGAACGGCACACTGGAGAAGTCTGATGTCGCGAACGGAGAGACCCAGGTTCGGTAATAGATACTTGATCTCTTTCACAGTAAGCATGTAATCTAATTTAGCTGTACAATGAAACATCACAGCCAAATAATTCTGTATAAAAAATATAACAAATAGCATTTTTATTCCACCCATTTGGTTCCGTAAAGTGATACTGACTTACACATAATCCTGTGACATTGCCTGACATTGATCTGGAGCAGTCTGAGTGAACAATGCTTCCATTGTCCAAACATACTGGGTAGAGAGTGACGAAATGGCAGAAAATTGGTATATTTTCCACAAACCAGCACTTTTGACGTTTGGAATGACCAACCCTTTTTCTGTTTACATTTTTTTAATGTTGGGCACATACTTCAACCACACGTTGCCACCACAGAACAGAAATTTTCAATTGTGCAAGCACACCATTATGGCACCTACAAGGGATAGCAGAGGTTAAAAATTTTCTCTTTTTAACTTTTATAATATTTATTTCATGACATACCGTGATAAGCTCTTGTTTTGTAATGAGCACCCCTCCTAAGTACTTGAATAAGGAATGTTTCAACACTTGGAACAGCTGAAACAAGCTGTTGTGATCGAAAAAAGCATCCAGCACCACTGGCAAGAATCTAAACGTGAAGACTTGTTACTGACATTATCAACAATTGACACAAATGACAGATGGGGTGAAACCATAATATGGCGAACCGATGTTATGGTGGTGTTATTGACGTATGGCAACCGGTTTCGCCAACATTTATTGCTGCCTTTTGCACACACACAGAAAAAAAAAGAGAGTCGAGTTTCAACACGTTTCCCCCAGTGACTGAAGGAAATAATGTGGCATTGCAGCCAAAGGTAATCAGTCAGTCACAATAGAGGTATCGCAGCGCCATCTACTTTGACTGATAAAGAAATTAAGCTCGACTGGAAAAGCCAGACTAAATAAGCCCCACTTTTTCTATTTATATACTTTTTTCCAAAAACCCTAGTTGTCGACAAAAAAATATATTAGTTGGATTCAAAACTTAACGAAGGTGTCGCAAATCAAATTTGTTTTGCTTGGGATTTATAAATTTTGAATTATTTGAATTCAAAACAGTTGCACTCGAAACCACGTTTATTCCGTTTTATTCCAAAGATGCACAGCTAACAAAAAAACTAAGATTTTATCAAAACCAGCGTTCAATTTCGGTTAAATAGGCTACGTTTATCAAATTCCGTGTCAATATTTTAAGTTTTTAAGGCTTAAAAAATAAGGCCAACGATGAAATAAGCCCGACTTTTTTTTTAAAAGCTTTAGAATAGTATTTATATATGTTGTTGAGATACAAATTCAACAAGAATCACGAATATTGATGTTTTCTCATTGAATTGCGTACGCAGTCGTCGTGACAGACTCCTTATCGGGAAATTCAAATAGACTTGGCCAAAAAATTGAAGAACGGAACAAAAACACAATTTGAAAAAAAAATGCGCTGGTATGTATTATGGTCAATCGTGTATGAGAAAAACAATTCAATAAAATTGGTAAGAAAAAAAATAATGTCAAAATAAGAATGCCTCTGATTGGCTTCAATCGACAGTAGTGTCATAACTTTTGCCAGATCGCACACGTAATAGGTGTGTCAACAAACCTTCCCCTCCTGAAAATGTAGCTAGCCTTTTTTTTTTTTTCATTTTTATAAGGAAACTGAAAAACAAAAGAATACTAAAAACAAACAAGTTAAATATCATTTGCCATGGGGATATAGGGAAGGGAAATGAAAAGACAACGCGGAGCAATTTCCCAAAATATTCAAACCACAAAAAAGGTAAATAAAAAGAAAACAAAAAAAAAACTTTAGTATATATGACAAAACCAAGACCAAAACAAGAATATGATTTTCTTTTTTTTTTGTTTCCGCATCAGCAGCACGCTTAATTCGTATTTCGGTTATATGTACACTATATCAATTTGTTGCCTCAAATTTCAATTCTTGTTCATTTCTGAGAATAAAAAAAAAAATCATAAAAAAAAAATCAGAGGATCATCAGGTGTCGACCAGACATTTTTCCAACGTTCACGTCTTGTTAGGTTATGGTTATTATTTGCCACATCCGATCGAATATCGCAACACGTTGATTGTAGGTAATTTATAGGAGAAAATGATAGTAAGGTGGTCCAGGCGGAAGGGAGAGATTTCTTAAAATTTCCAAAAATCATCCCATCGATATCAATTAGTGAACGTACTAGAAAAATAAGAAAATCACAAAATTTCTGGACAAAAAATAGAAACAGGGGGATAGGATGGAAAAGTAGCCGAGTTAATTGTCGAGTGATCAGCTTCGCTTTCTTCTTTCTATCCTCACTGCGTGCAGACGCAACCCGATTGTTTTTTTGTTTTTTTTTTGTCTTCTTACGTTCAAAAAAAAAAAAAAAATAAAAGGAAAATTATATAAACAGAAACCAAAATGAAGGCACTGGAAACGACGGGCTATATCACCACGCATATGGACACGAAAAACATTAAAAAAATGTAGACCTACAGTCGTAGAGGACTTGAATATATCATCACCCAATTACGAACATAGAAACGGAGGGTAGAAAAATTGCGCCGGAGCTGTAGTGTTCGTGTGAATGTGTTTCTTGTGCGGTTGTTTCTAATTTTGAAAAACAAAAACAAAAAGGAAATAGAGGGCAACCAGACGCTCAGCCATTTGTGTCTGTGAATCAGTTGTTTTTATCTTCGGCCAGTTCCCGCAGTAAAATGTGTCTCACACCCTGGTACATTTTCCGGCCAATCGCAAACTGCGTCAAATACCAAATGGAAAAATTTAAATAAAAAAAAAAAAAAAGCAATAAAAATTTCCTTGATTAAATTACCGTTTTGCGACGGATTGAAGACGAGTTTGACTGGGCAGGGCATGTGGTGTTTGCGTTCACCTTCGCACATGTAGTACATGGCGCAGTTGGCTTTATCTGGATGATAAGAGATGTGGCCGTCGAGTTCTTCGTCGCACGTTAATACGTTAGCTGTGCGAGTAATTAAAATAAAAAATGAACATTGATTAATTTAAAGTCTCATCGAAGATGACAAAATGTAGGGCTCAATTACGATCTTTGGCTGCTGCTCTGGACGTGATGAGACTGGAAGCCGATCGCTCGTAAGGTCCGTCGTAGACGAACTGCACTTGGTAATTATCGGCCGTCAGCTCCTGGCGGGCGGCCTTAAGCAACGGGTAACGTCCCGAGCCGCAGTGTCCACGGAAGTCGTCCATATCGAGAGAGTAGAGCATAGCACCGCCGAAACCTTGTTCCTTCAACCAGCTCACCTAAAAATCAAAACCTTTATTACAACAGCTTGTCTTTTTTTAAACAAATTCATTGCTTGTTTTTGATATTTACTTTAGTGCGAAGACTGCGCTCGTCGTCGAATCCGACCCATTGGTCGTCACGGTAAGCGAACGGCACCTGTTGTTCGTTGTCCCAGACGAGAGTCGTGTTGTCTTCTTGGAGGAAATCGCACACCTGCGTAGCGGGAGTTTAGAAGCACGAGAATTCTGTTACATAACGGCCCCAACAGACACACACACACACACGCAAAAATAGGATAATTCTTCTTCCACGGTACCTCATAGTAAGCCAAGAAACCAGCTTCGGAAGTATAAGGGCCTGGAATTCCACCGCCGCTGGCTGGCGAACCGATGTCGAATTTAGATAAATCGGCCAATGTGAACGTCCTGCCGAATGTGGGCATACCGATCATAATTTTCTCAGCTGGAGCTCCGAGTTTGACCCATTCACGTGCTCCGTAATCCTATTTTTCCAGTTACAAAACAATCATTAAATCACGAGTTGCTGCAACCGTTTTGCGGGGTTTTTTTTCCCCGAAAATGGAAGGAGGGCAAATCAAAATGCAAAGTGGGACGATGAACAAATGAAAGGTAAAATTGAAGGCAAACGTACGACAGTGAGCTTCCTTTGATGGCTGGCGGCCGTTTCCAGAGGGAAGAGTGGACTGTTGTGACCGACCTGGCCCTCCCAGTGCCCATGGAAGTCGTAGGTCATGACGTTGAGAAAGTCGACATACTTGACGACTTCAGGGACGTCGTAACCTGCAGCGATGGCTTCTGGGCTGGCCGGCACGGCAGCCGTCAGCAAGAGACGTGGCAATTTGTTGGTAACGGCTTCACCCTCGAAAGCTAATCGGAGCTCTTTAATAAGGTTGAGGAAGGACGCCCGGTCGTCCGCACCCCTGTCAATTTTTCAAAAAATACCATAAAAAAAAAAAAGGGTCAGTGAGAATTTTTTACTAGTCATTTGCATAATTCCAATTACTACCTAGGGTACTCCCAATCAATGTCCAATCCGTCGAAATTGTTGGCACGCAGAAACTCGGTCGAATCGTAGACAAACTGGTTCATGCGAAAGATGTTGGAGGTGAGCTCCTTGAACGGGCCGGATCCGACAGCCCAGCCGCCGATGGCCAAGATGATTTTCAGTTCAGGGTTTTTCGTTCGCAGGTTTTGGATGCGAGCGTGAACGTCTGTTGCGTCACCTTCGACGGCCACGCTGACACGCTGACGTGGCTTCCTGTTACCAGAATCGGCATTCTGCTTGATGCCACTGTCGCCGCCAACGAGCGAAAGTCTGTAATCCTTCAGCGCTCCGAATGCGTAAACCAAATGAGTGCACAACTAAATGAAAAAGAAAAAAGGAAAAATGTTATATCCAATCACCGTTGACACGATTAATACGGGAACATTTTCCCGTTGAAATTCAAACTGATTTGGACATTTTTTTTTTTAGGTTACCTCAACATTGACGTCCTCCGGAGTGAAACGGCCCAAACCAGGTCGATTGGCCGACCAACTGGTGTAATAACAAATCGTTTTCGCGTTGCTACCTGTTTGCGTGTGTTTTCCCCCCGCCGTCAGTAGAGCGAGTGAAAATAAAAAAAAAAAAAAAAATGATATCCATCGCGAATCGTGAACGGGAGAAAAAGAGAGAAAGAAAAAGGAAATTGGCGTTGTAATAAAATGAAAAGAGCGTTGGACTTTTAGTGTTTAATGTACCGTTGACGGGCGCTGCATTTGGAATGTTGGGCAAGATCAATTGCGGCTTCTTTGTTGACACTTTGTTGAGTATGTCCGATAACGAAATTTGAATGGGCGGTGGGAGAGTGGTAGCCGTAAGGGAGATGGTGGGCACTTCTTGGGCCCAGTCGACGTCTTTGCCCGGTCGGGGGACGCCTCGCAATTCCTCCCTTTAAAAAAAAATAAATCAAAAAAAAAAAAAAAAAAAAAAAAATGGTCACACTACGCTGTCACATTCTGTTCACCCACTTTTTACGATTTGACAAGTTTTTTCGAGAAACTTAACGGCCATTACGAGTTCGACCCGTATGACAACCATCGTTTTCTAAAGAAATCGAGCGAACCTCATAGCTCCAATGAGCGGATTTTTGACGTTGTTGCCGCAAACGGTGCCGGTGAAATCGTCCATGTCCAGGGTCCACACCATGGCGCCGCCAAAGTTATTCTTTTTGATCCAGCTCATTTTGTTGCGAATGGCCCTTTCGTCGTCGAAACCGACCCATTGATCGCCCATCACCAGATAAGGCACTTGCATTTCATCGTCCCAAATGTAAGTGGCTTTGCCCGATCTCAGCATTTCGCAAACCTAAACATTCACACGACACGTTTTTGTTTTAAATACACGTTTGAAAGAAAAATGATGGCAGTTTCGAGCGTTCAGACCTCGTAATAGGCGAGGAAGCCGGCTTCACGGGTGTAGACGCCGGCCGTGCCGCCGCCGCTGGCCGGTTCATTGACGATGAATCGGTTCGGATCAGTCAGCGTGAAAGAGCGGCCGTAAGTGCCCATTCCGATGATGAGCTTCTCACGGGGAGCGCCGAGTCGGACCCACAAATTGGAAGCGTGGTCGACGGACAGCTGTTTGCGCCATTCAGAGTCGGACGAAGGCGAGAAGAGCGGAGCGTTGTGACCGACCGTGTTCTCCCATTTGCCGTGGAAATCGTAGGCCATGACGTTGATAAAGTCCAGGTAACTGGACACGGCCGGAACGTCGTAGCCTCCGTTGATGTTGTCCGGCCCGACGGGGACGGCGGCCGTCAACAAAAGACGAGGACGCTTGAATTCCTGCGATTCCGCCTCGAAGGCTTCGCGCAATTCTGTCGAAAACACACAAAAAAAAAAAAACCAAGTCAAATGGAATTTCATGGTCGAACTTTTTGTGATTATGCATTCGCCTTTCTCTCACCAGTCTCCCCTTCTCTCTTTTCCTTTTTTTTTTTTAAGTCTTTTTTCTTTTTTTCAACGTAATTTTTACCTTTCAAAAGGGAAACAAAGTTGCGTTTATCATCGGCTCCTTTCGGGTACTCCCAATCGAGATCGAGTCCGTCGAATCCGTGTTGGCGCAAGAACGGTATGGCGCTAAAGACGAAGGTCTGTCGAGCGTAACGGGTGGCCGACATCTCCTTGAATTTGGCCGTGCCGAACGTCCATCCACCTGATCAATCCCAACGATTTTTTTAAATTTGAGATGATTAAATAAGAAACAAATAAAAAATAAATCCGGAATTCAATCCGAAATGGAATCCTGACCGATAGCGAGCAGAACCTTGAGGTCCGGGTTGCTGTTTTTGAGGGCCATCATGCGCTCGTAGAGGCCGACCTTGCCGTCGACTGACTCGTCGTTGGCCTCCAACGAGCTCAGCTTGCCTTTCTTCATCCATCCGAAAGCGTAGATGATGTGGGTGCAGAGATGGGGATCGATATCTTCCGGGAGGTATTTGCCCGTTTTCGGACGGTATTGAGCCCAATTGGTGAAATAGCAGACGATTTTGTAGCCCTTGTCGGCGTTGCCGCTGCCTACTGGCCTCACCACATTCTTGTCGTCGTTCTTGTTGCTTAAGGCCGTCGACAGTCCGCCAGGGGCGACGGGTTTGCGCATGCCCGGTCGCCGCGATGGACGCTGGAAAATGCTCTTTGGCGTCGTGGTGGGTGCGCCAGTCGGCGCCGAAGTGGTGGACGACGGTCGAGTTAATCCGCCGCCCGGCCGTCGGATGAACGGCGTCGGCTCCGTCGCACCAGTCTCTTCCTTTTCGGCGCTGGCAATTGTCGTCGATCCGAACGGTTTCTTCGTCGGTCGGATGAGACGGTTGCGCACGACGCTGTTGCCCACGCTGGCCGCGGCCGATAGGGGATCTCTCCTTCTCAACGGCCGGCGTACTTTTGATTCAGCTATTTTTTATATATATATTTTTTTTTAAATAAAAGCAAGTGTAAAAATAATTAAGAAATGAAAGAGAATATATCATGGGTGAATGGGAACAGTTTTGTAAGGAGAAAAACACAAGACAAAGGTAAAATGCCCCAAACGGACGTGAATTACGCAATTAAGAGCCTTTTTCAGTAGTTTTGGAGCGAAAACCAATTTTCGAGCTATTTTCTTTTCTTTTTTTTTTGTTTGTTTGTTTGAAAAGTTCTGGTTTCGGTATCGAATTAGACGGTGGCCGCCATTCGTCCAAGTATGGTTTCTACCCGAGTGTCCTTCTTCTTTCTTATTTCCAAACCCATATTTGATCGGCAGGCATGTTTTCGTGACTTTTACTTTGTTGAGCTATTTAACCGGACGAAAAAAAAAAAAAAAAAAAAAAAAAAGAATGACCACACGAAATCAACTGAACGAAAGGTGAAAATAGGCATACAACTAAACAAACTCAAACAGAAAAATGCCTACAGTTTGTTTTGTTTTGGTTTTTTTTTTACCCCCTTTTTTCTTTTTCTTTTTAACTCTACTTTCAAACTAAACGATAGAATTATCGTCCTATTGGTCAAGAACAAACCCAACAAAAAGGAATGAAAAAAAAAAAAGAGAGAGGAGTCCTTGAAGTGCAAACTGTTTTGCGGTGTGGTGAGAATTTAAAACGAAACAAAATTCAAACTGACCGTCGTTCATTCGTTTCGTTTTTTTTTTCTTCTTCATTCGAACAATTTTTTTTTTTTTTTCAGACATAAAAAGCAGCTAAGGGCGCACACGAAAACTGATAAAAAGGACTTCTCAGATTTCTTTTTTGATTCCATCTGTGGTATATATACATCTCTCTCTCTCTTTCTATGCCTTTCCTTTCGTTATTTTGCGATGATGGACGGTGGGCTCGTCGGCTCGTCTGATTGGGAACTCTCGCCCAAAAACAGGACCCCCCTCCCGCGCGTGCAAGTGAAAGTCCCGACGCTGCAATAAAATGAAATAAACTTTTTTTTTTCTTTTCTTTTCTTTTTCTTTCAAGTTTATTTTATTTTTTTTTTTTTTTTCTAGTTAAATAAATTTTCCCGTTATTCGTTCGCGATGAATGCGACCGTATATAGGAGTGGATAGGTGATATCTTTATATGCGAGCTACGTGGAATGCTATTGATGCCATTGGTCACCGGAGAGCTCGTTATTTATTTTATTTCTCACGTTTTTTTTTTCGTCGGGCTTCAATTGTTTTGCATATGCGGTCATCGGCCAAAAAAACCGGGAAGAGGCGACTGAAAAAAAATAAGCCAAGACGACGAGTTTTTCCCGTTTAAAAGAGAGAGGGGACGAAGACGTTTCCAACACTTTAAGCGACAAGCTAAAACAGCGCGCTAGTAACAAGTCGTGAGTGAAATCCGATGCTGACAACTCACGTGACTGCTGTGTTTCATTTGAATCTTTTTGGTCAGTTCCTATTTGCTCAGTGCTCCCGTTGAAATAAGGAAAAAAAGAGAATACACACGCACACACAACACGAAAAGAAAACAAGAACCTCATTTTGTGTGTGTGTGTGTGTGTGTGTGTGAGTTAGACGTACTAACTCTCGGTCGGGGGATCTATTTACTGTGTGACCGTATGTCTTTCTCTTTTTCTTTCATAGCTCCGTTATGCACTGCCACCGTAGACAACTGTACACAAATTAAAAACAACTCACTTTATAAATAAGTAAACCCGACACGTACGCACAAAAAAAAAAAAAAAAAAAAAAAAAGGCGGAGAAAGGTGTCGGCGCCTTTAGCGTGAATCACAGTGGGCCCATTATTTTTTAAACCTTTGATTGATTTATTTTTGTGGTACTTAAAAAGGAAAAAAAAAAAAAAGGATCTACAGTGTCGGCGTGTGTACGTACGAGGGACTTTGAATGCAGGGGGGGGGGGGGGGGCCGATGACTGGAAAGTGAAAGGTGAAAGGATCTATTGTATACGGCGTGATTTTTCATGACGCCCGCACTGCTGGACCTTCTTTTGTATTTCGTTAAAACAAATCGGCAAACGATGTGGTTCAACTACTCGGCCCTTTTGCAACGCGTCTCGCTCTTCTCAACGGGGCAAGTTGCAATAAGAGAAAGGGTCTTCTCTCTATTCTCTATATGCTAATAGTATGCGTCCCGTACAGACTCAAGATTGCAAAGACGGAGGAAGCCGCAACCGCCAGACGGCAGTGCATCAAGCAGGTGAACTCATCAACCTGGCCCGCCATATAGCGACTTTCCCCTTACGCCAGACTGCCGGTCTCTCTCTCTCTCTCTCGTTCTTATTCATTCTCCTTTCTCTATCCTCTAAAACGATTCACCAAGTCTTCCCTTTTTCATTTTTTTTTTTTTCTTTCAGTTTTTGTTGCGTCTCCGGCCCGCAGAGAAAAACTTTCACTACTCACAAGAACTCTTACGACTCTGCACTAAAAAACAGACACGCAGCTTCGACCTACCCTAAAAATAACATCAGCATATAACACATACAAAAGAAGGTAGAAAAGCAAAAGAAAAAAGGAGCGTGCGGTAATTATGATGATGATGATCGTGTGGGGACATTTGAGTAACTTACCGTCTACGGTGGCCGTGATGAGCGCCAAAACGAGAAGGAAGACGGCTACCAGAGCCGCCAGCCGCCCTATCCTCAAGTGTTGGCATCCTTTGAAAGCGGCAACCTACACCAAACGATAAAAAACAAACAAACAAACAAATATATATATATACATTTTGATTCATTTATATTTTGAATAAAACAAAAAAAAAAAAAAAAAATAAATAATATTAATGTTCTTTTGGCGATGGAATGAATTAACAAAAATCAGAAAAGGAATTTTTTTTTTTCTGCGCATGTACAGGCAAAGACATAGAGCGTTTTGTTGTGTTCCAAAAGATATCCATATAAGTCAAGGTGTTGATTGATTCCGTGATTTTTTTTCTTTTTTTTTTCTATACAAGCAAGTGTGTAAAAGAGTATAAAGTTCTTTTTTTTTTTTTCGTTAAAATAAACGCAAAAAAAAAGGATATTGTATGAATGGTCCGGCGTGTGGGACTTTACGCCTTGGCCGGGGTGAAATCGTCGCCAACGGGCAGGAAGAAAGGGGAAAAAAAAATGTTTTCTTTTTAAACAGCCGATTGTTAAAAAAAACGTGAGAGGAATGTTGGTAAAAGAAATTCTTTTGTCTTGTGATGGATCACGGCCGATTGGATCACGTAATAGCCCTAGAGTCTCATGTGGTCAAATGACCGGATGGGAGGCGAGCAGGGGCCACCGCAAACGTTGCGGTCAAGAAACGAGTCACGAAAGGCAAAAAAAAAGGAAGGGGACAACTTAATAATTCCGTCAATTATTCGAAAAAAAAAAAAAAAAAAAAGACAAGAGCAGCCTTTAAGTCAAGGAAAGCGCGAGACACACAAATAGAAAGTGTTGGGGGATATATAGGTAAAACAGATCCATACAATATACGTTAGACACAATCGGAAAGTAAAAGTGCGTGTCATTACGTCTTTTTTTTTTGCTTGTTTGTCGTTTCGCTTGCCCGTTGTGTCTAAGGTTGAACAACACATCACGGCTAAACGGGAAAAAAACAATAGAGAACATCCAAGGTTTTTTCTTTAAAGAGAAAACCAAAGAAAAACGAGGGGGGGGGGGGGAATCGATTGCTTTTTTACGAGTCTAAATATAGTGAACACTTGTGTTTGGCCTTTTGAAAGATTATTAAAAAAAAAAAAAAAACTCCCACTCTGACACCTGACCACGTCTATGTCCAGTTGTTTTTGGTTTGTGAGAGACAAATAAATGACGTCAGAACAAAACCAAACAAAAAAGCCTTGGGACCTCGATTTTGATCGCAGATTATAGAAACAGATAGAAGGCGATGAGGGCCAGCAGCGATATCAGTAAATGGACGAAAAGGACCTGGGCGGCCACCACCATCACACGCTCGACTTTTCCCCCCTTTAAAAACAACAAAAAAAAAACAAACAAAAAAACTATCGTCCATTTGTTTTTGTTTTTCTATTCACTTGGTTTGACTGTAAAACTAAAACGAACGCAGCGAATACAATGGCGCCCGCCCAAGCCGTTGGCTAAAAGGAATAGCCCCAAAAAGCAGGTATACAAATGCACACGCACACACACACACATACACACATCAAATGCGAAACGAAAGAACAAAAATCGAGTGTGTTACGTAAAAGAACAGCATCGCATGTCTACAGCTGTACAAACACGGCGAAAGAATTCTGAGTTTTTGGCTAGAGCCAGAAAGCCCGACCACGCCCTTATTCCTATACTAATTTTTTTGAGCTCCGATGTACAGGTGTCTGTGTCGTGGAAGACCTTCAAATTCTTCTCTTTTTTTTTTTTTTTGGCACAAAAACAGAATTTAATTCGAGCGCCTTTTTTTTTTTTGGGTATAATTCGCCGTTAAAAAAAATAATAAATAAATCGTGATTCACGCGTTTAAAGTGTTACACACACAAACGGGTGGAGGGGGGGGGCAGGGGATTGCAATTTGACCATGAAGATATGTCCCCCATTTCTGTTTTTCTTCAATGCACTTTGCTTGTTGACAATTCGTGAACGAAAAAGGCGGGGGAGTCAAAGCGGGAGGTCTTTTGCAACGAGACCTACCAACACGATCGGCGTCACGAGCTCTCGCATTTTGTTGTGAAAGAAAGTGCGTTCGTTTCACGTTTGCGTACAAGTGCAAGACGGTGTCTCTTTCGTGTGCGTATTTGCCAAGAAGAAAATGCTCCGTGATTGATAGGTGGGGAGAAATTATATGGGACGGCAAACTCCCCACCTGTCCTATCGTTTGGCCAAACGTCCGAAAGACATCGGGTACAGACAGACAACGAGAGCAAAGCAAAGCCGGTCAAAAAAAAAACAGCACAAATTAACATCGACTAAATATGGCGAAATATGAAGCCAAACGGAATGGGCTTTTTCTCCGTATCAACTTATCAGCTGTTGTGTTTCTTTTTTTTATTTCTGTGCACCCAGCCAGAAATAGAGAGAAATGGACAGCTGTGTGTGTGTGTGTGTGCATTACATTATAGCTCGAGATGCATGCAATATGAAAAGCGAGTCTGACATCAGCGTCTCAAGGTGAACAAGGTGTACACATTACATTTTAGTGCACACACACACACACACACACATTTTTCTTCTTTCGCACAGTTGCTGATTACCATTGAAACCTTGTTGTCTTCAAACCCCGAACTTGCCCATTAGCAAAGGGTTGGGTTATAATCTTCTGCTTGCTGTCCGAATGCTATCTCATTTAATGATTATTAACAATAAGACAGGCAGGTGGGGTTGCATATCAAGGACAAGGCGATTTTAGGAATCGTCGAGTTTTTTTGTTTTTTTTTTCTACCTAAAGAAGCGGATTGCGATTTGTGGGTCGTGTCCAAAAGGACATGACCGACAAGGTCATTTTTTTTTTTGCACCACACACGAGTTATACAAGCGAAAAAAAAAAAAAAAGAAGAAGAGGAATGAAACAAGTCTTCCGGGTTGGTCATGATATCCATCCCGCTTTTTTTTTTTTTTTTTTTTTTTCAATTTCTTTCTCTTTTTCTTTGTCGTTCCTCCCTTCTTACCACCTAGCGACCAGGTGAAAAGAATCTGTCCCTCCGTGCCCTGGAACGCAAGTTCGACCCACAAGATGCGCCACAAAAAGGGAAAAAAAAAATGTAATCATAATCATAAAAGAAGAAAAAAAGCAACGGGGGCAATGGTCTTTGGAAAAACATATTGAATATTCTTGCACACGAAGGAATTGATGTTGTTGTTGTTGTTGTTGTTGTTGTTGGCATAGCGGGTTTCTTTGCCTCTGTGCGCAGTTCTCTAGGTCAATCGTTCATAAAGCCGCAGCCCAGAGAGACACTGGCCCAATGCGGGGCAGAAGACCCACATGCCACCGAGAGCAACAACAGGTGAGCGCGCATGTGTTATTTCTTCCTTTTTTCTTCGCCCTTCTCTTCTTCTTCTTTTTTTTATTCCTCCACTTCTTTCCTTTTTCCTCTTTTGTTTTGCCCTTTTTTTTTTTTTTTTTTTTTTACTTTTGTCTTGTCTTTTTCTTTTAATGGATTCATTTCGAGTGAGGGTGGCGTTTAAAACAGTGCGCATATGCAGCTTTTTAAAACGAAAACAGAGAGAGAGAGAGAAGAAAAAGAACTTTGGAATAAATAAATTTATTATTATTATTATATTTTTGTAACAACCCGTCAACAGGCGGCGCCTTCGGGGGATCGGCACCGGCTCTTTTTTTTTTTTCTTCTTTCTCTCGCTCTCTCTGTTATTCCACTTTGATTTTATCCTTCACTTGATTCATGACCATCCGCTGCTGTCGTCAAGACCACGAACCGAAAAAGTACCGTACGTTTCAATCAACGTGCGAATACAATTCGAGCGTTACATTTACACACGCACACACACACACACAAAAAAAAAAAATAAAAGGGACGAGAGGGTCTCGGGTATGGCGGGCAATTGTCGTGAATTTTTTGTTTTTCTTTCTCCCGGCGATGTCCGCGCGGCCACAGGGAAAAATTCAAAAAATAAAAGACAAAAGAATCACGAAAAGGCGAATAAAAACACTAGCGCAGCTGAGCTTTGTCACCTACTGACCGTATTTCCTACCCCGCCCAGGTGTGTCATAAAATAACTGGGAATTCTTTCTGTAAAGAAAAAAAAAAATCCCAGCCCGTCCGCCCCCACGCAAAAAAAAAAAAAAAAAAAAAAAAAAATAAAAAAGAAGAAATTCTTTCGCATCCGCAGCTCGACGATTGAAGTCATTCCAATTACCGCCTGACATTTCAATTCAAATATCGCCATTTCATTTTTGAACGAATTTGTTTGGTTTTTAATTCAGCCGCATTTTTCGATTCATTTTTTTTTTTTTTTTTTTTTTTTTGCTTTTGTTTTTGAAACGAGAAAATAAAAGACACAAGCCGTTCGTGATAAACAGACGATAGGGAGAGAGAGAGAGAGAGAGAGGGTCACCGGTGACCTAGAAATGAACTCTTTTTGATTCTCTCTCTTTCTCTTTCTCTCTCTCTCTCTCTCTGTCTTTTCCATGTTGCTCCTTCTACATCATCATCACCATATTCTTCTTCATTTTCTTCTTCGCTTTTTTTTTTTCTTCTCCTCCCGATTCGAAATCGGATATTCATTTCTTCCTATGGTTTTTAAATTTTTGAAAACAAAAATAAAGCGAAACGATCGATTTTTTTTTTTTTAAACGTTCAATCAACTTGAAACGTTTGTTAAACTTAAAAAGAAAAAATTTCGTCGTTCGGTCACGGCTCGCTCCACTAATTTTTCTGAATCAAAATGAAATCATCGCGGCTTGCCGATTTGTTTCGAGGAGAGGGGGGAGGGAGGGAGAGCTAGCGTGACACATATTTCCAACGAGAACGCGGGACCAGTTGGGGGAAGGGAGGCAAACGAAAACAAAGACAAACAACGACAAACAAACGAAACAAACGAAAAAAAAAAAAAACAAAAAACTAATTCGAAAATGAATTGTTACCATTTTTTTTTGTGATTAGAAGCGGATCGCTCGTTGTTGCAGGATGTTCGGGGAAGGAAATAGAAAATGCGGACGGGCAGATCCGTCAGACGATCAGGCCGTGGTGGGAAACGAAGATGTAGCCCCAAAAAAAAAATTTGCACAGCACAGCAACTGATAGAGTTTTTGTCAAACCGGTGGGATTTCGACCGAACCGAAACGGCCTTTGTGTTTCAAAAGCAAAAAAAAAAAAATCTGATCTCCACTTGACGTTGATGCGATCCTTCTCAAAGTGTTTCCCAAGAATGAATGAATTCACAGGAATTCACCCTTCGTCAAAGAAAACAAAACAAATGGGAGTAGTTTCGATTCAATTGGCACTTGTTTCGTGTTTTTTTTTTTTTCAAAAAGAAAATGATTCTAAATTTTGCCGAGACGAGATTTGCAATTTAAAAAAACAAAACAAAACAAAACAAAAAACGCGAAAAAAAAAAAAAATTGTTGGCGATCGAAAGAAAATCGGAGATTAGAGAAGGAAATGAAAACCAATAAAGTGAGTGCTTTAGAGGGTCCGCTTGGCTGGCCGTCTGGATGGCAACTGACTGGGCCACTGAGGTCTCTCTTTTCTTCTACCTGCTCGTTTTTTTTTTTTTTTTTTTTTTTTTTTTTGTTTTTTTTTTTTTGTTTGGGTGCTGCCTTACGAAGTGGTGGGAGCTGGTGGGGTTTTTCTTCTTCTTCTTTTTCCTTTTTCCTTCCTTCGTCCCACCTTGTTAGCCACCTAGCGGGGGTTAGTACTGCCCGTGCACACACACAACGTAGTTGTATATATTTACCGTAGACTCTCTAGCCATGCAACAACCCTCCCTCCCCCTGCTGCTGCCTTCAAAATTCAGAAGGAAAAAAAAAAAAAAAAAAAACACCGTTTCGGAATGACAGGTTAGGGCCCCCCCCCCCCCCGGTGTCACTCAGTTTGTGTGTAACTGTGTATGCACTGGCAAAAAAAGAAAAAAAGTTTCTTAACACACACACACACACATACAGAGAGAGATAGAAAGAGAGAGAGAGAACAGTCGAAGTACAGCAGACATTTTGGAGGGGAGCTGCTTGAAAAGACACCTTTCTCCTCTGTTGCTTGCTGTTGCAGCTCCCCTAACAATATGTGTTGGACGTAATACACCCGGTTTTCTCGTGTTGCCATATTTATTTTATTTCCATTTTCCTTTTTTTCTTTTTCTTTTTAAATTTAGTCTACGTTTTTTTTTTTTTCGTCCGTCTATTGGCACACGCTCTCTTTCATTCAATTTTATTTGTGCGCACTCGAGAGAGCGGGAAACCATTTTCGTGAATCACGATGAAAAATGTTTCATTATTACACGCAGAGCGACGCCGTCAGGCTTAAAACGACACTCCCAACGTATTACGGCCTTATGGAAAACACAAACAATAGATGAATTTTTCATTTTTCGGCAAGTTTTATCGACATCGCATCCCCTTTTGTTTTTGTTTTTTCCCCTTTTCGAACCATTGACGGCAACGCTTTCCCACATTGCGAAGGATGCAGCCATTTTTATTAGCACAAACTATAATTAAATTGTCCCTTTTGTGTGTGTGTGTGTCTGTGTGTGGCGCAACTGTGTGTATATCCTATTATTTATTTTCATTAAAAGTAAAAGGATTTTTTTGCGCTTTGCAATAAATAAGAAAAATGGGAGGCGCGTAACCAAAAAAAAAAAAAAAAAGAACGTTTTCTTTCTTTCCCATTTTTTGTTTGTTTCTTTACTTAATTCTTGATCCCCAAAAAACAAAAAAAAAAAAAAAAAAAAGATAATACTTTCATTCAAACTTTTTTGGTGCCATCGATCATGTCCATATGTCGACTAAAAAAGAGAGAAAGAAAAAACAAAACTCGTCGCCCGGTTCTCTCTCCCACGGCAAAACTGGACGACCTCTTGATCCGTACGACCAGACCTCCCTCCAGGAGCTGCGATAACTACACACGCACGAAGAAAGAAAGAAAGAGAGAGAGAGAGAAAAAAAAGGCTTTTGATCTAGTTTAAGCGTTGTTAGAGCTGTTTCTTTTATACCCGTGTCTTTAAAAAAAAAAAATTACTGTTACTATACTGAATTCTTTTTTTTTTTGGCTCTGCGTAACTCCGCTAGAATCTTCAAGGCCCCCCCCCCCCCCCCCAACTGCCGGCCTATCCCGCGTTAGTTTGTAACATTGGAACTCTTTTTCTTTTTGGAAATGCTGACACACAATAAAGCCGCTTGTGTGTGTGTGCTCTAGTTCTCCCGCACCGTGCTTGCAGTTATGATAGACGTACACACACACGCACACCTTTCGGGCTCTTTCGCCTATAACCGTGAGGACCGTGGACTTTGAAGGTCGATTTAACCCTTTAGCGAAATAGATTGGATTTATGCTCGAAAAATACTTGGCTTTATTATTTTTTTTGTTTTTTTTTTTATTTTTCTCAAGGTGGGCTGCATTAGCAACACACGAAACCTTCTATCTTACCAAGGAATTCTTGAGAAATGGGGGGAAAAAAAAAATAGCTCATATTCGCAAAATTTACGTTTTAAGGATCGCCCATTTCTTATGATTCATTAACAGACATCGTTGAAATTAAGAAACGGGAATTGCCCTCCCCCCCCTCCCCTTGCAAAGTCATCCGCTTGGTTTATGTATCCATAATCGTTTGGCCAGCGCACACAACAACGGGTCAGACAAGTGTACAGCGCAGCCCGGGTACTTAATATTTTAATATCTATCATATGCATATTGAAAAAAGAAAAAAGAAAAAAAAAACGTGATACTCCAACTGGCGGTGAAAAAGAAAAAAAAAATGGCAATGAAGTTGTTCAATCAGAGCTTGTGTGCAACATCAGAAAATCACATGTTGTTTGAAAAAAAGGTGCGCCAAGGGCGGCACAGGTGCGACAGGTGTTTCGCAGGAATCGGACCTTTATTCTTAATTTCTTTTCATTTTTCTTTGGGTGGGAGGTTTTGACTCACGCGCGGCACTCGCCGCTGTAGGCGAAGGTGCGGTCCCATTGGCGCACTAATCTTTTCCGTGCTCCTTTATGGAGGGGGGGGGGGGGTGGTTGCGCTCGCAAATCCCATCGGATCGAATAGCTGCATTTTTTTAAAACCCGCCAATACATTGCGTGGGATAACGTGGAAATTCCTTTTCGTTGATAGCCGAATTACAAGTTTGCCCGTTGTGTTACGGGCTAAGATCAAGAATTGCTTGATGTAAACGAGTCAGACATTATGGCGATCGCTCGAGTTCTCTCTTTCTCTCTTTTAAATTGTCTGTTTGGAGCGCGAGGTTGAGGGGTTTCCCACGGGTCGAGATTCATAATCCAACTATTTGATGGTAAGGGCTCAGGGTGGTGTCCTTTTCTCGTGTGCGGTAGAGCAAACGAAATCGGGAGAAAATAAGAATAAGATTTGATGATTCCCAAACCATGCACATCGCAGAATACGATCTACAACCAGTTTTCGAACGTTAACTAGCAGCTTTTAAATAAATCGTGACACGGACTTTGTGCAATCGGATGCTCCGATTGCACAAAAAAAAAAAAAAAAAATCAGCCAATCCAGTTTAACTGTTCTCCTTCCATCGTCTTCTTCGTTTTCTACTTTTTTTTTTGTTTTGTTTTGTTTTCGGATTTGCATTTCACCCGGATTTTCGTCAAAAAGGTTTTCCAAAGAATCGTCTTTTAGGTTAAACGTGCCATTCTATCGTTTGCTTCGTTTGTCTTTTTTTTTTTTCGTTCTTTCTCTCTCTCTCTCTCTCTTAAGCGAGAAACAAAAAGGTAGCGCGGCCTCGTTCTGATTGGATTGCCCGCCCCTCGACTCTGCAGGGCTCCTCGGGAGGTTATCGGGACGTGACAGGAATAGCCAACAACAAATGACTGAAATCAGAGAGAGAGAGAGAGAGAGATGGACGCAGACAAGAGGCGGACTTTTAATGCTAACTGCGAAAACAGTCTAGTGGAAAAATGGAAAGTACCCACCAACACGCCGCCCTTAAAAAAAAAACAAAAAAAAAATCACTAACCGCTCCGGGATCAAATACATCAGAAACTCATTATTAGTCACATCCATCCAAAGGTGTGTGTGTGTGTGTGTTATTAAATTGTTTGCGCGCTCTACCCCGGTCCATATATACAAATATCGCCCATTTTTTTTGTTTTTGTTTTATTTGTACCTCTAAATAATGCACGTTGTATAATATATAGAGAGAGCAGAGGTTGATGAAGTCACGCTGTATGTTAGTACCGGTATAGTTGGGTTCCCGCCGATATGGCTGCATCGGTCTAAAGTGAAATCCGAGCCGACCAAGAGAGAGAGAGAGAGAGAGAAAAAATAAGACAAGCCGATGAACAACAACACAGAAGCGCTTTCTCATTTTTTTTCGTTCGGGAAAAAGGGGATTGGGTGTCCTGTTGGTCGTACCGCCATCGCTGATGTATCCACTTGTTCCCTACTGCCCTTTTATTATTATTATTATTTTTTTTTTGGCTCCTTTAGCTGTTGTCGCTTATATAGAGACACCATTCATATTATTTCCTTGGTCTCTCTCTTTCTCTCTCTTTTTCTTCTAGCGTTCGGTCGGTGGCCTTTTTGGCCGGTTACGGTGTGCGCTGAATGACGCGATTGCGCAAAAAAAAAAAAAAGAAGTGGACAAAACAATTTCGGCCAGTTTCAGATGAGGATAAACAGCAAACAACTTTTCCTTTCTCGATTTTCTTGGACAGGAACTTTGAAATTGCGTTTTGCCTACCGACAAACACGCGCAAAAAAAAAAAATGAATCTCGCTATCGGGCCAGAGGAGGGCTGTGTGTGTATAGAGTGAACGTTTTTTTTTTTTGTTTTTTGTTTTCTTCCCGAGAAAAAGAACCGGCTGTAGAAAGAAAACAAAATGCCGTCCATCAGCACCATCACTCTAGGCACCCACCCCCACTTGTATTTGCGCCGACGAGGGAAAGTTACGACGACCATTTGCTTTTTCAAAGGATCAATAACCTTTGCAAGCGAGCGAGCGAGCGAGAGAGAGAGAGAGAGAGAACTGTACAAAACAAGAAAGAAACAAAAAGCCTTTTGGGTATAGGTATTTTAATGCATTACTCTTACTTTGATGTTGCCTGTTCAATTGTGGACGTACTTTTTAAAAGGTACGCGTACACTTTTATGCTCGTTGTGCGTAATTAGGGTCTGAGGAGAGGGCGGATTTGTTGTGTAAACCTTGGATCGCAAATATGACACGAAAGGAATAAAAAAAAAAAGCTGGGATTCCGCACGAGACCGCAAAAGCTATTGCGGTAATAAGAGAGGACAGTAAGGTCCGTTTTCACGCTCGGTCGCGGTCGGGGCAATTTTCGTTTTTCTTTTTTTTTGAAATGATGTTCTACAGCAGAAAGAAAGTACCATAGTAAAAGAGGCTTTTTTTTTTTGTACGATTGCGAGATAGACTTCCTATAATTTGAGTTTTGCAACTTGGAAGAGTTTGTGAAAAGTGTAAAAGAAAAAGCGTAAACAACGACATCTTTCGTCAACCGACAGAGAACGAAAGAGAAAGAGATATCCAAAAAGTTTGACGAAAGTTCCATGAACCGCACTTTTTTGTGTTGTGTCTACAACCTATCCCCTCAAGCTCTCCTTAATAACATCCAATTCTTGAATAACAATCTCTTTCCTTTCGTAAAAATGATAGCCGGCAGTTGGATTCGTGAAAGAAACGAACGTCAGTGTCGGTAGTTCGTCGTGGGCCATCGAGGGGGGGGGGGGGGGAGAGAAAGGTGGACGAGATTCGTGTACAAACGAATGCACAAAAATCAATCAATTGTTAACAATCTAGGTGTCCATTCGAGCCATTATTAAGTCGGGGATACATAAATGAAATTCACTTACCTTCATTTTCGGTTAACTCGGTACAGACAACTCATGTCAAAAGATGGCAGGTCTCCATTTTGACAACTGAATGTTTTTCTGCCTGTTGGGTTTTTTTGTCCATTGGTCCTGTAACGTGATGCAAAAGGACGTCCATTGTTTGCAGTGCAGAAAAAGGCCGAAATGGTGGATGGCCGAGAAACGTGAACAGTTAGAATCGTGACGATCACGTATCACTCGTTTGCAGTACACAGTACTTGATACCACGTTATCAGCCTTCATTTGCAACTGGACACAAACTTTGTCTCGTTAAATTTGTCAATGTTTAAACAACAATTGCAACAGGACACGATCAACCTTGTTAACAATTCAATTTATTCTGTCCTTCCTTTGAAATTCTACTCCCACGTAATGTTTGCAATTAACAACTATCCCACTCAGCCGCCATGTTTTTCTCGATGCCTACTCAAGTGCTCCTGGTGGCTTGCCACGTCACTACAATGTGTACCCTAACATACATATTTGTACCCCACCTAATGGTGGGGGTTATGACGTGGGGAGGAGTAATTTCTCCGAATGGCGAGAACATTTTCAAGCTCGCAGAACGTTGCAGACAGTTGTCTCAAAACAAAACGACAGCAAGTTATTTGAAATTATGCGTGATTGTGAACTCAGCCGAACTATGCATATTTGCTATACAAATTATATGCGTGCGCGCGCGTGTCTGTGTGTGTAAACCGTGAAAGCGATGAAAACGGGAAATCAAATGCACACACACACACACACCTTTTTGCTTATTGTGGTAGAAACAGGAAGAGAAAGAGAGAAAACATGCAGACAACGGGACACGAAGACTGGCCCGGGATTCCTCCAATCATTTCTTTCTTTCTCTTTTTGTTTTGTTTCTTTTTATTTTTATTTTATTTTAAGGGTTTTCGTATGCGTTCTTTTTTTTTTTTCACTTGGATGTATACGAGATCGAGAAAGTTGCGGGACGACACACGTCACCGCACAGCGCGTGCAACACGCGCATTTGTATCAGTGTTTCTCTTTCTCTACACGAAAAAAAAAAAGAGGATCACAGAATGAGAAAAGAAAAAATGAAGAAGGAACTCCCATTTTTACTACTGTGTACAAATATGGATAGTGTAACAGTCCTTCGGTTGGGGAACACTATGCGGTAGGTTGTCTGCAAGAAGATCGTTTCACCGGAATCGAGTCCAGAGAGACACAAAAAGGGAAAATCAACAAGAATTAAACCAAACAATTTTTTTTTTTGATAGTAATAAATTATCATATGGGAAAAGCCTTTCTCCTCCAGACCACCGAAAATGTTATAATCAACAATAAAACCGGATTTTTTTTTTTTTTCTCTTCTTTACTCGGAAACCCACGAAGGCGGCCTGTTTGCTGCGATTGATTGATGTGTTTTTTTCCTGAAAGGGGGGGGGGGGGGGGGGGAACAAAAATTGAAATTTTGAAATTGTATTGAAATGACAAGCGTCTAGCGGTGGCTTTTCAAATCAATACCTTTTTTTTTTTTACAGTTTCATTTTTGTTTGTTGGTCGAGTGGAGCAGTGAAACCTCTTTCTCTGTTCGCATTACTTTACCGTAAGATATCACATTATCAAACGTCTGTTTTAGCAAATAATACGAGATAAAAAGAGAGAGAGAGAGAGAGAGAGAGACTTACACATAAATATAACAGAAAAAAGGTTTCTTTGATGCAATTATTTGTTTTCCACTTGGTTGTACAACAACAGGAGAAATATACACAAATCGTTTGTACAAATATATATAATATATGTAGTAGAATAATATGCTTTTCTTTTCTTTTTCAAGCAATTTTTCATTTAATCATTTGCAATTAAACTATTTTTTTTGTTTTGTTTTTTTTTGTTTTCTGTTTTTTTATAATTGAGAGCCACGGAAAAAATTGTTCAATGCTTTATCCTACTGTGCATACAGGCGATGGAAAAATAACAGACAAATCGATTTGATATAATTTTTGTTTTAGATGCAGTAGCGTTAAAGAACGAGGGAAAAATGAGAGGGGAAACGGAGGGATTAGACTGGTGAATTTCAAATTTAGCAACGGTTTCTGTGTAGAGAGAGAAAGAGAAAAGTCGCGTTTGTTTCCCGGTTAAATTGCCTCACATCCCTGAGATTACATAAAGTGACCTAATCCCGACAAAGGCGATGGTTTGATGATGAAACGACGTAGTTCCAACTTGACGAAATGTGACGCGTTGGGGTTTTAAGAGATTGGACATTATGACAACTCGAGAGAAAGAGAAACAAAAGGAGACACAATTGGGACGTGGAGCAAGAAGTGACAGGAGTGACGTTATTTCTTACATATATTTTTTGTTTTCGTTTGGTGGAGACTTGCGAGATACTCTGACCTCCAATGGTCAAAGTAATCAAACGTTCTTGCCTTCCATTCTCTCTCTGTGACAAGAGAACAATGACTATATGGCCAGGCAGACCTTCAAGGCCAGGAGGAAGGTAAAAAGTGAAAGAATACAGAGTAACAACTTGCAAGTGCATTGGAGATGGGTGGACAAATAATTTTGTGAGGCAGGGGGTATAGATTGGGGAGAAAGAATGACGGGTAATATTTTGCTTTAAAAAATGGATAGAAAACAAGGTCTGTTGACTTGCGTGACAAGTTTTTTGCAGACTTGATGAGGAAGGGACTTTGACTCGAATGAAAGGGTGACGGTGTTCAGACTCAACATGCATGCAAAGGCAAAACTACACAAGAAACCAATTTGTTTTTAAAAGTGTGACAACAGAAAGATCAACAATCATAACTTTGGATCGCGTTATATATATAACATCCTCCTCAATTTGTAAATATCATTCTGAAAAAAGGAGGACAAATAGAGATGATGAAAAAGGTAAACCATTTTGAACGAGTCGCGAGCGAGAGAGACGGACAACCAACAAAACAGGAAAGAAGAAGGTCAAAGATATAGTTTCTGTCAAACCGTGTCCAATCATCGTGCGTTTTCCGTTCGACTAGCTGGTACTCTTCGATGATAATTCGCCGACGTTTTTTTTTTTTTTCCTTTTTGTTTCTTTTTCATTGGGAGAAATAAATCTCTTCGATGCGTATATAAATTTTTATGTTTGTGTTTTTAGCGGGGTGGCGCTTTCTTCACTGAACACTTCGTTTTTCCACTTTGGTTATTTCTTTTTGCACCCAAAATAGAAAAAAAAAAAAAAAAAAAAACACCAAGAACCATTGTTTGTTTTTGTTTTCTTGCTCACTGATGCCACCATCTCGCGGCTGCGATTGGAATCCTTCCGCACTAAGGACATCTAGCGGCCAGTTTTCACAACAGTTTGAACTTGGAGTCAGTTTGCCGGATAAAAAGGATCGGGATTGAAAACGTTGAACAGGATTCCGAAGAGCGTGCAAGCCGCATAGACACCCAATGCCACCCACCAGATGAGCTGCTCGTGAAGTTTTTGCTCAAAATTCTTCAAGACAAGGAGGCCGATCGTTAGGCCGGCCAAAGCACCCGTTAAGTGAGCCACGTAAGAGACGGGCGGACCCAATTGTTCGGCCGCGTATCGGTCGTAGATGGCGAATCCAACGTCGGCGCTAGCAACGTTTTCGAAAATAAAAAAAAAAAAAAAAAAAAAAATGAACAATTGCAATCTCACAAAATGTCTAATCATTCTTCAAAAACTCACCGACTATGAAAATTCCGATCAATCGAACGATTCCGAATTCCATATTGTTATAGTTCTAGAAAAAAGGGAAACAAAGGAGCATGAATTTTTAAAAAACGGTAAACATCAATGTTTCAATTGTCAAAGAAATATTTGTTTCTTGCTGAAGCGCCAGCGGTTCATGTAACGTACCAGCAAAACGTTGGCTAAATGGGCCGCTAGTAAAGCGTAGACACCACCAGAGGCACCGACGAGGTAAACGTCCGTGTCGAAGACAGATGTCCCCAACGAACCTGTCATTGAAAATAAAGAGAAAAGAATAAAAACGGATTCGCGTACAGAAAAGAAAGAGAGAGAAAAAAAAAACTCACCGGCCAAGACACCAGCCATATAAACGGCTCCTATTCTCATAGAGCCGTGGACCATTTCGAGGGGTAGGCCGACCAAGACTTGCACCAATAAGTTGAACAGTAAATGTAGCCACCTTTATTTGATTAACAAAAGAAGGATTAATTTTTTTTTTCTCTTGTTATTTCAGAATGAAATAAAAATGAATTTTTACCCAGCGTGCAAGACCATGTAGAGGAGAAATCTCCAAATTTCGCCGCGTTTGTCCGGCCGGTAGATGAAAATGGAGTTGATGGGCACTGGTCCCGACGGGTTAATCTCTCCCATCACCACCGTGTAATAAGTGAAGAAGCCCAACTATAAATCACAAAGAGAAAAAGGTATTTTTATTTTTTTTTTTTTTAAACGTTTGTCCATCATGTTTTTCTTCAAGTCATCGCCGAATTATAAATCAAAAGATAAGCGGATGATGAACGTTTTACTACACTCGGGTGTTAAATAAAAAAAATAAAAAAAAAAAAAAAAAAACGTCAGGACCTTTTCTGAAACACAAAAGCCAAAAAAAAAATAAAATAAAATAAATTCTTGACGATGTCAAAGAGAAGAACGGTCGCTTTAAGAAGCTTCCGAAGTCCCGCAAAACATAAAACAAAACAACAACAAAAAAAAAAAATGGTTTCGTTATTTTGTTCTATACCCTCCTCTTCTAGTTCTTCTCTCTCTCTCTCTCTCTCTCTCTCTCTCATTTTCAGAACAGACAGCTGGCCGATATGTTTCGACAGCGCTGCTCTCCTTGTTACGGTCGGTTCCAATTAGCTCTCTCTAATCGCCGCCGCCCCGACAGGTGGCCAACAGTTTCATTTCATTTTTTTTTTTTTTTTCTTTCTATATACCTTTTAATTTTTTGTTTTAAAAACTTAACAAGCAAAACGAGTCTGTCTCTCGCTTATTCAGTACATGTAATTCACTTGTCGGATCGCTAGACGCGAGAAACTGTTGGAAAAACAAGACTATACAATAGAAGAGACAGAGAGAGAGAGAGAGAGAAAGAAAAAGGGCGATGTTGGACCTCCCTCATCGTTAAGACACCTTTTTCTTTCTTTTTTTTTCTTTTTTTCTAGTTTAATTTTTTTGTGTTCATTTGTAGGAAGAATGAAAATCGAGCTGTGTGTCTCTACCCAGCCAGAGAGAAGCGTAGATAATCATACACATACACACAGCAAAGGGAAAAAAAATCGAAATCATAATCATATAATGAGTATTAGCCAAGGTTTCTCTGGGGTTCGAATTCTTTTCAATGCATTTGTTTTTCTGCTCCCATTTTTCTTTTCTTTTTTTTTTTCTGTGTGACTCGAATTTCATGCCGCCGTTTTTTTTTTTTTCCCTTTCTTTTGTCAATAAAAATGAAACGGAAAATATGACGAATCGTTGCAAAGCCACGTAACCGTCACGACGATTAACTTTTGCTTTCCTAAAAAAAAAAAAAAAAAAAAACATTTTTTTTTCTTTGTGGGGGGGGGGGGGGGGGGGGGGGGGGGGGGGGGGGGGGGGGGGGGGGAGAGCCTTAACCTTAAAAAACAAAACCACCGAAAAAAAAAAAAAAAATAAAATAACACACAAGAAGACAAGAGAAAAAAAAAGAAAGGTAAAATTGATGATATGGTATAAGGAAAAAAAAAAAAAGGTTTTGGCGCGCGCCAGAACCGTTCCCGCTGCTGTTGGGGCCGCTTTGCTCCCTCTTTACTCAAGTAAGAAACTGTAGCCTATCAAACGTGTAATTAAATACAAGTAAAAAAAAAGAAGAAGAAGAAGAAGGAAAAAGATCCTTTTTCACCCCCTCCGACAATCCCCCGGCTTGCCATCTGACGGGCCGCGTGCCAATCTGTTACCTTTTCATTTGGGGGGTTTCAACCCCTCGTTTCACCCACCTCCTTCAATAATTATTTGAAAAAAAAAAACAAAAAATAAATACATACATATTTTTTTTTTGCTTGTTCTGCGTGTGTACACACACAATTCCAAAATTTCAAAAAAAAAAAAAAATAATAATAATAAAAAAAAAATATGTACACTGACCGGTCAGCCGTCTGCTACCTGTCAGAAACCTTCAACAACCTTCGCCCCCCCCCCCTCTTCTTTTTTTTTCCGGATATGAGACTAGGTGGTGTACTCTCTTTTGCTTTTTTTTTTCAGGTAGTAATGGCATATAGGGCTTCCCTATTTTTCATTTATTTGATATACATTTTTTTTTCTGTAACGCTAAAAATTCTTTTCCCTCTCTATTGAAATCCCCTCCCCACCTCCCTATTTATTCCATAAATGTACACACACACACACACACATAACTTTGTGTGGTAGTGTGAAGCAGAGGGGGAAGAAAGCGATGGGGTCTACTACATCATTTCTCTCTCTTCTAAATTCTTTCATTTAGTTGCGTTATTACAAGCAGCGAGGGTGACATATCCGTCCGCGTGTCACCGCATACGTAACAAGAGTGGTTTTGTGTATGCGCGGGTGTAGTGCATATAGGCTGGTGTAGGGGGAAAGAAGAAGAGAAAGAAGAAGAAAAAAAATGTTAAGCATCCGATTTCACCGTGTCCCGCGCGCTAAACGCACAAAATATGTCACACGAATTTCATTTTTTGGAATGAATGGGGGGAGGGAAACATTTGACGACTCGTCAACACAGCCAAGATGATGAAGAGAAAACATCACCCCCACCACCCCAAAAAAAAGGATGGCTCTTGTTATTCTATCCACGTTTTTATTGTCTTGTTTGTCCTAATTGATTAGATCCTTATTCAATCCTTTTTTTTTTTTTGGAAGTCAATTTAACCCTGAGGGCACATTAAGTCGATTACGTAAGTGAGAAGATAAAGAAAGAGACTGATCAAATAAAAAGCAAAAGGGATTGATTAAGTTTGTTTCTGGTACATCCGATATGAAAATCCGGTGTGTAGGACTCCCCATCTTTTTTTTTTTTAAGGGAAAAAAACGAAGTTGAAACTCGGCGAAACCTTAGGAAAACGAACGCTGATAGTGTGTGCATAGTAAATGAGTTTCCCTAAAAACCCCGATGTTCTTCTACATTACATCGAGTAGGGGTGGAAGTGATCGAGTGGCAAAAAGGAGCAGCTTAAACACGGATTAGAACACATGTCATATCTTGTCCTGTGATTTCGAGCATTTTTTTTGTTGTTGTTTTTCTTTCACCCCCTACCCCTCCACCTACACCCTGAAGTATTGCAATCGATCGGTTGGCTGTTCTCCAGTGTTCTAAAAATAAAAAATAAATTACCCTTAGAAAAAAAAAAAAAGCTCCTAACCAAAAACAAATGCGTGTAACACTCATTAAAAAATGTGTGTTAAGAGCCTACACCGAAAAGCCGAAAACATCAAAAACAACAACAAAAAAAGGAAACAGCGGGAGGCCCACGCTTGCGTAGAAACCGGTTCCAGGTGTCAACAACAGCGTCGGCATCCTTAACTTATATTTCCAAGTTTTAGAAAATTAAACATTCAAAAAAAAAAAAAAAATTGGACTTGGTAACTAGGCACGTTCCATTGCATCCGTCAAACGTCTATCTCCCCCCCCCCCTTTCTCTATATAATTTTAGGTGTAACTCTATCGCAATCAAAAACCGATAACAAAAGATTCTCTTTTCTTTAACAAGAAAAAGAATAATAAAAAAAAAAAAAAAAGAGAGATCTCCACTTTCTGATTAGAGTTGCAGCAGCTGAACACTGGGCGGAGCGATGGGGGGGGGGGGGAACAAAAAAGCAAATGTTGTGTGGTCTTTTTCCATACTTTTCAAGTGGAAAACACGTGCCATCCGGTCTCGTTATAGAGAGATGCGCTCGCCCAGACAACACACGAATAGAAACGGGGGCCCATCTATAAATGCATCGTGTAATTCTAGATGTTTTTATTATACGAGCGCGCGCAAAAAAAAAAAAAAAAAAAAAAAAAAAGAAGAGAGACCCACCAGATTTCTCGAACTGAATGTCTACAATTTTGTGTGTGCGTGGAAGACACTGAGAACACACCACACGATGCGGGTGAATGGGCTTTTATCTACACGCACGACATCCAACGGATTTTGTTTTTTTTCTACACGCTGCCTGATAGAGATAAAGAAGTGGGGGAATACCTGAATGGACAAGAAAATCGCCTTGATCGAAATTTTCAAAATTGATCGGAATCGATTGGGCCGGTTTAGCGGGAAAAAAACAACGAAAAAAAAAAAAAACGCATGTCGTGAGTCACGGACGATGTTTTCTTATTTATGATGATGGGAATAATAAATAAAAAAAAGAAAATTCAAAACTGACCTCAACTAACGTGATGAAGATGATGAAAAGGGGCGGCGGGCAGCACGAATAGCGGTCCGCATAATACTTTCGCTCCCGTTCGTCCGTCAGGAACTCGTCTGCAATCACCTTCACCATTCTGCGTTTTTTTCCCCATTGATGAAATTCAAACATTTCAACCGGAATTTAAAAAAAACAAAAAAAGATTCATTATTATTTAATAAAGAAGAGCCACCTTTTTTTGGATTGGAATGTTTTTAAAGATTAAATTGAGCTACTGATATTTTTTTTTTTTTTTTGTTTAATCCAAATGCCACACCCTCCCACTGTGCTTTAACTCTCTTTATTTTAGTTGGCCATTGAAATTTTCTGAATTTGTGATTGACAGATTGACAGATTCGTCACTGGGGGGCCCTTAGGGCAGGTGTCACACTGTGTGCCATTTAATTAGTATCCCCTAGTCTTCCACAATCACACGCACTATAATCTACATTGCCCTCCCTTTTTCGGATTTAAATTTTTATTCTATTTTATTTTTATTTTTATTTTTTTTAACTGCCATGATGATAATCCTCTTTCTCTTGGAAATCCCCTTGTACAGATCCAATCACTAACCACCTACACAATAGAAATCGGAAAGAAAACAAAATTCCCCGATGTGTTTTCATTTTTCAAATCTACGTAGGAGGGCTAAATGCAAAATCAAAAGGAGAAAGAAAGTGGGAAAATACAAAAATAAAAAGGGGGATAATGTTACCTTTGAAATAGTGTGGGCGGCTGGATGAGCAGGTGAAAATCGTTTTCGCTGCACACTTGACGGTCGCGGTGATGCACGGCGCACTTGAAACTCCGGCTCCGCTTCCCGCTCATCTGCAAACGACATCAAACAAAAACAATTTTGATTTTCAATACATCAGTGAAAAAGAAAAGAAAAAAAACTAGCGGCAAGGTCGATATGATAGTTAGATAATGGGGTCAACTGAGGTCAATGTTGCAACCCTCTTAAAAAAAATAAATAAATGAAGGGGGCATTTTTTTTTTTTTTTACGTAACTCTTCCTCCGATGGCAGAGGTGAGAGAGAGAAAAAGAACAAATCGAAGACGGGCGTGGTTCTTTCTTTTTTTTTTTGTGTTTAACGACGTGTTTTGGTTATTGAAGATGCCAAATAATGTCAGTTATTTGAACGGTGGAGTGAGAAAAGAGCGGGAGTCCCCCTCCCGTAACTTGGCCATCCCGACAAACGTTCTGCCCATTTTCAAAAAAAAAAAAAAAAAAAAAAAAAAAATAGAAAATGACCGGCGGAAGTGACGCTTGATAGAACCGCTGCTTTTCATTCACTCGTTTCGGGACTTTTTTTCTTTCTCCACACATAAAACACACACACACACACACACACCCGACAAAAAATAGGAAGAAAAATATGTATATCGAAATATTACAACAACAAAAAAAAAACAAAAAAAAAACTGCCGTTTCCGGAATGGGTGGGTTAGAGAGACAATCAACTCTCACGGTATTATAATCCCGTTTTTTTTTTGTTTTTTCTTCTCCAAAACAAAACAAGAAGAAACATTCGTGACAATCAAAAATTCCTAACACATCAGCAACAAACAAAGATTTCAAAAAAAAAAAAAAAAAAAAAGAAAGAAAACAAAATAAATAATAATAAATAAAAATGTTAACTAACCAGACGTTTAGAATCCAATGGGAAGTGAAAACATGTTATCGCAAAAAAAAAAAAAAAAAAACTTAACGATTGGAAAATGTGTGTGTTCGTTTTCGTTACAATGGGAATCCGCACACACACGCACTGGCTACACGAATTTTTTTGGTCACGATGTCGACGAAATGTAACTCGCAAATGAAAAGACAAAATTGTTCCAAAAAAACAAATTGTAAACGACCTGGCTTAGGCGGCGGCCGCCACGACACTGAAGTAAGAGTGGCAAAGGTGTAGGAGGCTTATAGTTTTTTGCTGTCCAAGCGCAGGAGGAGGAGGAGGAGGGGTGTGTACACACACACACAGGGAAGCAGCCAACTTCCAGCACAATATCCAACACAGAGTCGGGGTAAAAAAAAAAAAAGGGATGCTCCTCCTTTCACCAGGCTCCTCCTCCTCCCTTTTTTTTGTGTGTGTGTGCGTGGAACAGACGGCCAAGAACGATGGCCAATCGCTGGCTATATCTGTCCGGTAGTGTGTGTGTGTTGTGGGACCTTTACAATGAACTTGCTCGACCCTTTCATCTTTAACACGGTTTTTTTTTTTTTTTGCGCATGGAACATCAAAGATTTTCTTCTTTTTTTTTTCCCTCTGTGTGTGTGTGTGTGATGGCACAAGGGGAATGTACACACACACACAGGAGAAATGATGGGAAACAATTTAAAAAAAAAAAAAGAAGACGAGATAAAGATAACACTAATCGATTTTCGGAATGGTGATCCGCCTCTTCTCTCGCTTTTTTTTTGTTTCTGGAACGTCTTTTCATTTTTTTTTTTTAAGAAGAGAAAAAAAAAAAAAAAAAAAAAACAAGAAAAATTCGATTTTTATGATGAGATCACAACGCGTGACTATTGGGGGTGCGCCCTTGTCTTCTTCTTTCTCGTTTATAAAAGTCGAAATTCGTTGATTGATTTAACGGATGGAACTCGCATTTTGTTGACACTTGAACTCTTTTTAATTTTCTTCGACAATGGCGCGGGGGGGTGCGCCAGAGGTTAAGGAGGTTCAACAGGAAGAACATTTTCTTTCTTTGCTTCTCGTATATGGAGACAATTGGAAGGAGCCAAGACGTCCTCCCCCACACACATCCAAACGTTCCGGAAATGGAGAAACAACATTCTTTTGTTTCAGTTCCTTTTTTTTTTTTTTTTTTGCTTCTATCGCACCCCCACACACACACACACACACACACACACACACACACACACACACACACACACACAAAATGAGAAATCTTTTTGTGGAGCACGTTCTGTCGTTTAGCATTGGAACAGAGCTACTTTTCAATGTCTGTCAAGATGAGACGAGTTGGGGGTACGTATTGTTTTCGTTTTGGAACAAAAAAAAAAAAAATTCAAGAATTATTAAAACTGCATCGAATTGGACGTTGTGCGAGACGGGGAAGTTAAAAAAAAAAAAAAAAAACGCCAGACAATCTTTTGTTTCATTTTCTTTTCGACTTCGAGAACGTGACGACGATTCAGCCAAACAATCAAGCATTAAGACTCCACTGTTCCAGGAAGGCCAGACCATTTTCTATGTCATTAAAAACTCCCAGAAAAAAAAAAAAATGAAACAAATTTTTTTCGGGACTCTTTTTTTTTTATTATTTAAGAGGGATGTGTTTTTCTTCATCGAAGCCTGTCGAGCAAATTAGTAACAGACTATCGGACCGGAGAAGGCCGACGACGACGGACGATACGTATAACAACGGAATAGAAAAAAGAAAAGAAAAAAAAAGAGCAGGTGGAAACAACAAAACAACGGGGGGAAGGCGCTCGGCCAGTGGCCGTCGTCGCCCGGCACCTTCTAATATTAAAAAACGCAACACAACAACTAGACGCGACACGCTCCGATGCGCTTCACCGACTCTGCGCACGCGCCCCATTTCCCTTTTTTTTTTTTTTGTTTTGTTTTGTTACACATTTTTTTTTCCTTTTTTTTTTTTTTTTTTGACTTCATCAACGTCTAAGAATTAAAAAAAAAAAAAAATTGTTCGGTGGATATTTGTGGGTGTGTGAAGAAAAATGCGCCTCGTCACACAACAACAACAACATCAACAACGTCCCTTAAAAACTTTGCGCTCTTTTCAATGAGATTAAGATAACGGCTGCTATCTCGCCCCCCTTTTTTTTTTTTTTTTTTAAACGCGATGCTTCGACAGCTCCCGATGAATCCAACATTTTTTGAAAGGGGAAAGAAAAAAAAAATAAATATTATAAAAAAATTGTTGTGAAAAAAAAAAAAAAAAAAAATTGCACATTTTTCCGGGTTTAAAAAAAATAAAAAAAATAAAAGAGATGGCGATTAGATCACTTAACGAGGTTTTTGCATGAGCAAAATAGTCCCTATACGTTTGGGGCATATGCAATGATGGATCATCTTCGACCTGATCCATAAAAACAAAACAAAAACAAAAGTACCTGCATTGGAAAAAAAAAAAGAGGCAGGAAAAACTCGCATTTTTTTTTCTTTCTAATCAACGAAACTAAAAAAAAAAAAAAAAAAAAAAAAAAAAAAAATGGGAGGGAGAGCAGAAATGGTCAGCGAAGAACAGGTGAGCGGATGTGGCCATCTCAAACCGTGCGGATCGCCGGACCAAAAAGCCACCATTCCACCTGCTCTCTCTCTCTCTCTCCCTCTTCCCCCACCCCCCGTGTAACACACACACACACACAAGTCCAACTTGCGCGTGTTACAATTCATTTTTTTTTTTTTTGTACTCGCGTCTGTCCAATTGTTTTTCTTTTTTTATCACCATACACAAGCAAAGAAGGGAGGGAAACCTCGAAAGAAACCCAAATTTATGTGCAGACACACACACATGAACATTCCCGACGAACTTGCAATAGTTCTTTCCAGGTGTGGAAACACTTGAAAGATATGATTTCTCGAAAGGCAGTTAGTACAAAAAAAGGGGAAAGAAAGATGGGAAGAAGAAAGGGTTGATTTAATTAGTCAATCAGAAGAAAAGTTGGCGTTGTTTTGTTTTTTTCTAGTTGAAAAAAAAAAAAAAAACAAAAACAACAACAATCGGAATGTGTTTGGCGAAGCGACAAACAAACGGGGGCGAACCAACACAAGAGGCCACGCAATGGCTTCTGGAAACCTTTGAATGTTAGTCTATACATTAAAGATGATTTTTCTTCTGTTGTTGTGTTGTTTATGTCTCTCCCCCATGAGTTTTTTTTTTTCTTTTTCTGTCGTGAGAGCGAAACACAAGCAGAAAGAGATGACGAGTTAGCGCTACTGAATCGCCGATGAGAAAGAGATAGGCTAATGAAAGCCCCTTTTATTTTTCAAAAAAAAAAAAAAAAAAAAAAAAAAAAAAAAAAAACGCTAACGAAACGACCCAATTATCGAGGAATTCGTTGCGCGTTAAATAATTCATTAACTGACCACCCTCGCCCTGCCCTTCATCGAAAAAGACAAAAAAGGACCGACCATTTCCTGATGATTGTGTCGACCTACCGCACAATACCATTTTCTTCTTTTTCTTCAATAATGATGAGCACGTTTGTTTTAAACTAATAACATAATACAGAACGCTGCTTTCTCGACTTGTTTGTCTATATGTACACTAGTGATGCTGTTTGCGTGTTTGATTTTTTTTTTTTTTTTTTTGAGGACCCGGAGCGGCTCATTAGGCAGCTAAAAAGGGCGGAGTAAAAGGCAGGGGTTTTTCTTATTTTTCAATGAATAATTCATCGTCGGCAAACAAAAGAAGACGACTCAACTATATCGTTTCGAAAAAAAAAAAGAAAAAAAGGGGGGCTAAAGTACTATTAGGCCTTACAACAACTACCTCGACAACACACACACACACACACACAAAGTCTATACACACACATCAAGGTAGATGCGCAGCTCCTTGGGCGGGGCAATGAACATTTCTTCCCCAACTAAACACAGAGGGAAAAAAAAATCAAGAAAGAAAAAAAAAAAAAAAAAAAGGGGCAGCCAACGGGGGCAAAGTCGGGCCGATCGAGGACGGATGGGATCCGCCTTATATTTATAGGTGAAACATCTCTCTTTTTTTTTTTTTTTAAGAAGAAATTTTTTTTTTTTTTTTTTTTCAGTTGTTGGTAGCAAGTAGAAGAAGTCGTAGACCCCCCGCACTGCATGTCAACTGGACCTTTTTTTTTTTTTTGTGGCCCCCCCCCCTTTTTTTTCTTTTTTCCAACAGAAAATACAATTTGAAAAAAAAAACATTCCAATCGTTGAAACCCCCAGATCGTCAGGTGGGGCAAAAGTCTGCAACAAAAGGTTAAAAAAAAAAAAAAAAGAAAACCTTTGACAGTTCTACAACTTCTTCTAGCCATTTCCACATATGTTGTGTATAGATGCAGAAAATTGTACCGATTTCTTGTGAGAGGGGGGGTGGGCTACTCCCTCCAACTAACTGCATACCCCCATCAAAAGAAATGCTTGATAATAATAGCGTGTGTGTATGTGTGTATATATGGGATTTTTTTTTTTTTTTTTTAAGCGGGGGTAAATGCATTGATAATGTACGTATAGATGTGTCCACACCTGGGGGATACGCTTCGTCTTTTGAGGTAGACACACGGAGGAGGGGGAGTGAAAGGTAATAAGAGGGCGCGGTTCGGCTGAGAAAAATCGCGTTCAATAGACGGGGAAGAAGAAAACGAAAATGCGTGGCATTTTTGAATGGGGAAAAATACCTTACAATTGGCCATGTCTTTATTGGCTCAACAACAATTCGGCACAGCTCGTTACCACCATGCCGCCCCCCCCCCCCCCCCCTTCTCAATTCATTAGTCACCCATCGGACGCGAGACGAATAAAAAAAAAAAAAAAAAAATTTGGGAAAACATGTCCGTTTCATCGATGAGGTACGTTGACGACTGGGGTGGTCGAGACTAGCTCCTATCTCTTTTAAATGTAGACACACGAGTAACACACGTTGGGGGTAGATTGGACTTGTAAAATACCTGAAACTTTCTTCTTCTTTCCCTTTCTGCATTTGGGCTGTGTGTATGCATTTTTTTTTTTTTTTTTTATTATTTTCTATGTTTGCTGCTATTTGATGTACCTTAACGCGGCGTGCATGTACACTATAAAAAAAAAAAAAAATGTACATCTTCATTTTTATTTTTTAACAACTGCCACAATTGTTGCCGGCTCGTGTTTTTCCAATAGTCTCAAAGAAAAAAAAAGGAGAGGGATCCATCAGAAATAGTCGGAGCAAATTGGGTCGGTCTTTCCTTCTCTCGTTTGCACCTTAAAGGTTGAAAAGAAGAAGAAGGGAAGAAACAACGGGATCGAAATAAAAATAAAGTTCATTTACGGGTCTTTTATGGCTCTCAAAAAAAAAAAAAAAGAGAGGGCAAAATGAAACTTTCCATTTCGGACCCTGAAAGCCAATAACCTAAACAATTAGTCCGTTTTTTTTTTTTTTTAAATAAACTGCGCGCGTGCTGTGCAACAATCGAAACGCGGATAGCGGCCGCTTCGTTCGTCGAAATCAAACTTCAAATATTTTGAAAGATAAGAAAAAACGAGAGCGATGTCACTTCAAATATTTGGTTTGAAAAAAAAAAAATAAAAGGCCATTAGAAAACAAAAAAAAAAAAAGAAAGAAAGAAACAGGAAGAAGAAAGAGTGTTACTTCCGTTAGTTTCTCTCTTGTCATTGCGAAATGGACAACAAAAGGTAGGATTCGTGAGGGGAGAGTTCGTTTTCCCCAATTTTTTTTTTCTTTCTAGTTTATCTCTCCCCTCGTGCAAAAGCTCGAAACACCTGACTCGTTACATATCCGGTTTTTATTTATTAAATACCCCCCCCCCCAAAAAAAAAAATGAAAAAGACCGGATGGAACTACGCTTTTCTTTTTTTTTCTTCCATATTTCTATATGAGTGTAGGTGAGCGTAGAAAAAAAAAAGGACTAAACATCTATTGTCCTTCATGTCCGCCTGTCCAGCAAATAAAACGCAAAGCCCTTCGCTATGACAGTGACTGTGCCAAATATAGAGCGGTGTGTGTGTGTGTGTGGGAAAGATCAGATAAAAATAAATAAAAATGAGCAAATTGGGTGTAGGCTCTCGTCTTTGCTCTTTTCAAAACGCTTGGCACACAAACTCGGAAAGAAAATCGGACGTGCCAATCCTTCTAACCAGAAGCTCTGATCATCGGAAGATTTTCTCTCTTTTCATGCGTCCCTTCCATCAGCTTGCCCATCTACCGCCGACAACACAAGAAAAAGAAAAAAAAAAACGGATCCATTAGTAGCGGACATATGCCCCCCCCCCATCATATCTATTGTTGTTTTCTAGAGACGTGATCTGTGTCATCCCACACACGTACTTTCAACATCAGATTTCTTCAACTGGAAACAAATTGAATAGCATTTTCAACAAGAAAAAGAAAAATTATTTAAACCAAAAGAAATTTTATGAAGGAAATCCTTTTTCCTTTTGATCTATAGTTAAAAGATTTTCGGTGATCTGTGGCAGTTGGACGGATAATCTGATTGCCCTCTCTTTAAACTATTTAGACTTGGCCTTTTTTTTTTTATATTTTATTTTCTCTTGGCTGTGTACTTTTTTTTTTTTTTTTCTTTCTTGTGTGATTTATTTGTCCAGAAAAAAAAAAAAAAAAAACCCAAGAAGGGAAACATTCCAAAGCGGATTATAGCGAGATATGGACTGGAACTTTTTTTTTTTTTTTTTTTGCTACATGCAAAAGAGGGTAGCTCTTAAGGCCTGTGCGTATTCACGTCGAGCACGTCCCGACCATTTTGGACAAGAAAAAAAAAAAAAAAAACCATTCAAAGAAGTGACGGACGACAACTGAACGTAAGGCCAATTCTCTTATTTACTTAAATATATTATTCTTTTTTTTTTTTTTTTTTTTTTTTTTTTTTTGCGCAGAGGACTTGTTTATAAGAGGGGAATAACTACAAGAGGAACGGACCGGCCGTGCGGGATGTAAAAAAAAAAGGGGGGGGGGGGCTTCTCTTTTTCCTTTGAAGGTATTTATTATATGATCAGAAGCATCGTAAAATTTTAGTGGGGTTAAACGTTCAAGAAAATGCGAGGAGGAGCCTTCAAGTCCGTCGCTAAATGGTTTTATTGACTGTGTTTTTTTATATTTTTTTACCTTGTCAATGTTGACTCTTTTTCTTGAAAGAAATCAACATTGACGTCATTTAAAGATGATGGCAAAGAATTCACCTTTTTTTTAAAAAAAAAAAAAAAAAAAAAAGATAATGAAGTGCTAACTATTATCGCCAGAGAGAGGGAAAAAAAATAATCTTTCGCTATGCCCCGGAAATGGTCGAGAAAGTTTGTAATTGGAGCCGGGTCAGGATCACGTGACCTCGTGTGGACAGCCGGTCTATTTGACTCTCTCTATCCTGTTTTACACACACACACATATGTGAGAGAGAGAGAGTTTGTAAGACACAAGGATATTGGGACAGGAGGGGGACAAGGAAATAAGGTCCGCTCTTCCTACATCTTCTTCAGCTTCCTACTTCCTGGTCCGCTTGTGTCAATTTCATAGCCGCCCCATTCTTTCTTTTTTTTTTTTTTCCCTCTTCTTACACACATTTCGGAAACACCCTTATCTCGCCCCCACTAACTTGTACAAAACACATGCACGAGCCAAATGAAGAGGGGGGGGGGGACTTCCGCGTTTGCCGATAGAAAAATGTTGGACCTTTTTTTTTTTTTTTTTTTTACTTTCCTTTTGGGGAAATGACGACGACGTCGAAGGACTACACACACACACACACAAAAAAAAAAACTTATGGCTTTTGTACTCTACTAAAAACTAGTTCAGCAGTGACGTAATTGGCTCATTAAAACAACGCCCACCCTAGTCGTCCACGTTTGCCTGTCGAACTCGTAAATTTCGATTCCAACAAAGCGAAAAAGGCCGGAAAAGACTTTTGCCCGTTTGCGAAGGAATTCGAACCTTCCCCCCACATTTACGTCAAATCCCCCGCCCTTTCAAAAAAAAAAAAAAAAAAAATGCGCAAGTTCAGTTACAGATTGTCCCAGTTAGTTTACGAGTATTCGAGAAGAAATACATTTTCTCGCATCTATTTGAAGAATTGCTCTCACAAAAAAGAAAAAAAAAATGGTCAGTTGTAAAAAAAAATCAAAAGAAGAAGAGCTTTGCACGCGAGCCTTGTTGACAAAATGTTCAAACAATCACAAGAACCGGCTCTTCTATTACACACCCGCAACAACACGATACAAAAATGAATTCGATGGTCTCCCCCCCCTTTTCCGTCATAAAAAATATGTTCGTTCGTGTCTGTTGTAAAAATGACATTTTTTTTTTTTTTCAATGAATGGATGAAACATGTCTACAATGTCCTTTCCTTTTTTCATTCATTTTTTTTTTTTTTTTTTTTTACCTCTCCACAACTATATAACCTTTCCAATATTTGAATTGCCGTTTTAAAAAGAATTGTGTACGGTCACGGTTATGGGTTTGTTATACATATGGCCCTCCCTCCTTTTTTTTTTTCTTGTACTATACGCACACGCTATAATTTAAAAGCCCACCAATTCATCAAATATTTAGAGGCTGGATGTGGCACACAATTCTTTTTTTTTTTTTGTGAATGAGAGTCCATGTTTTTAATAAAATATTCTTTTTGGAAAGAGGCTGCGGCTCATTAAGTGTCACCATAGTGACGTCAAGTACCAGAGAAACAAAAAAGGAAAAAAAAGGGCGTGCCCCCCCCCCCCCCGTTTTTTTTTTTGGCCACGTTCAACTCGACTAACGACGCCATTTATATTACACACTACACTGAAGATTTTTCCCCTTTTAAACTCAAAAGATGTTGGGGGGGGGGGGGGACGCATCTCTCCACTAGTTCCGGTCACTCCCTGCCTCCCCCCTCTCAGGAATAACAAAAATAATATTCAAATATTATTTCAACGATAGGACAAAAAAAAAAAAAAAGGAAAAATTTTCGGGTTGAATTGAAGAGAAAATCCACACACATCGCACAGCTGTGAATTCTTCAACCATTCGCTATAGGCCAACAATAATAGAGAAAGAAAAAAAAAAAAAAGGGGAAATGTACGTATATAAATATAGAATAACACCGGGGCCTAAAATAAGGAAGGTCCACTTTTTTTTTTTCGACCCAGAGCAACAGCCGCAAGTAAAAATAAGAGGAGAAAAACGAGTGTGTGTGTGTGGGGGGGGGGGGGGGGGGTTGAAAGAGTTTTTGTGTGTGTGTCCCTTGTTGACACACGCGCGAGCGGCGGGCGGACACATGTGGCCACTTTCACTTTTGTGTCCCTTTGTTTTGGCAAAACCCAATGAAGAGAATTCTTTTCTGGAAATAACCTTTTGCACCCTCCGAAAAGAACCAAACCTTCCCTAAAAATATATATATCGTTTTGAGCCACTTCTGGCTCTCCACAATACCAAACATATTAGCACCGGCCTCAGAAGCGCATTCACCCCCTCACCCCCGGTACCATTTTTGTGCTGCCGTTTCTTTCATTCGTCCGCGAAAAACACATGCCGCTATTTGTGAAGCCCATTTTTGTTTTTGCCCATTTCGCCACAATCTGCTGGCCGTTCCATCAACTTGTTAACGCTCAACATTTGCGTTCCGCACGCGAGCCTCTATTAGCAGAGCAAATGGAGAGGGAGAGAGTATGGCTGGATGCAATGAAAACAAGTGGACACATCAAAATGTTATTTTTGGAGCCTATGCTTTCGATTACGTAAGATTGCCTCCCTCCCCTTGTGTTATCTTGTTTGTGGGGGGGTGGGGGGTGGGATGTCATCGTCATTGAATAATCATAGCAAAATGGCCAATCGGTAAGAATTGGGGAATTGATTGACAGGGAAGAAGCAGAAAAGGATAGTGATGGACGGGAGCAACAACTTTACCGACATCGGTCACGCGATACGGTGATGGATGATTGGTGCGTGCGGACGCGGAGAGGGGTGGTGAAGTTTGGAGAAGAAGAAAAGGGAGGGGATTTCAAGTCCCGCTAGCGTTTTTGAATTATTAATAAAGAGAGGAGAGAGAGAGAGAGAACGAGAGAATGGGCCAATAGCGTGATGCTGGTGGGGTGATGAATGTCAACGCCATCTTTGATCGAGTATGCACAACTGGTGGATCAATCAATCAATCCATCATCAATCAATTGGAAAGACGGGAATGTTTTCGTTTTGGAAAAAAAAAAAAAAAAGTAAGAAAAAAGAGAGGGGAAAAAATAATTCATAAATAAATTCACGTCCACTCACCACATTGACAAAGTCCTGGAAGGTGATGGCCGACGTTCGATATTCGGATGGTCGGCTGGGTCGGTCGCCGTGGTGACCGCCACCGCTGCAGCCGCTCTTGTTGTCCTCTTCCTGGTCGTTGTCCAGTTGTTGTTGCAAGTGAAATTTCTCCTCCAGCTGTTGGATCTTGTGCGGTTCGATGTGTTGACGAAATTCAGGCGACCGCAGCGCCCGGCCGAAATCCTCCCACGGAATCTCTCCGAACCCCTCCGGATCGAACTGCACACAACGAATGAAATTTTTTTTTTTTTTTAATACGCCCACACGCACACATACAGACACAGAATGAATGATGAGAATTGGCTAACGATCCAAGACGGACTAAAAAAAAAACAAAAAAAAAAACTCTTTTTTAATGAATGTGTCGATCTCTCCTTCCTCTATACCCCCAATTCAATATACCGGAACCCCTTGCGGGAGGGCCTGTTTTTTTTTGTTTTTTTTTTACACAAATCATATCCGGCTTGCGTTTTGCTTTTTCCTATATTACTTGTTTCAAACGATGTGTCCATTTTCTTTTTTTTCCCGCGCTCCCCCCCCTCCTCCTGTCCGGCGATAATCTTCAAACCGCTCCTGTCACGCGTTGTTGAACTCGTTAAACGAACCTTCCTCTCTCTCTCACAAGGAAACGGCAAAAAGCACACAGTAAAAGACGCTGGTGCGTGAACTATATTAGAAAACGTCTAGCCAACAAGTCGGGCAAAAAGAAAGAGAAGTCCAGCTACAGATACCGTAGGTTTGTTTCGCTCATTATCAGCCTATTCTTTTCTATGGAAATAATATTTAAAAAAAAATACGTTGAAATGCGTACGTTAGAAATTCCTGTTTTCTTCTTTGACGAGAAAGTGAAATCAATTTTTTTTTTGTTTTTTACAACAGAAGGGGAAAAAAATGGATGTACAATGGAGAGAGAGAGGGAGAAAAAAAAAGTGGAGCGGTCATCGGAGAAGGTTTCGGATAACAAACAGAAAAAAAAAATAAAATATGGAGAACGTGGGAAATGTTTCAAGCAAAAATCGAAATACGGAATAGACCCGTTGTAAAACGTTACACAACCTCATTACTTTTTTTTGTGTTGTTGTTCAAGGATCAACGTAAAGGAAGAAAAAAAAAAATGTAATGTTTGATTAAACGGAACCGTGTAGAATGTGTATACCTGTTCTGGTGTAATAAAGTTTAAAACGGATAATCCTTCGCAAGAATTTTGTTTGAAAAAAAAAAAAAAAAAAAAGAAAATTTGAAGGGAACAAATATATGCGGGTCAATCGCGCACTGTTCAAAAATGAGGATGAAAAAGAAGGAAAAAAACGATCGGGGAGGTCTTTGAAAATCCCGCGGACCTTTTGTGAAAACACGTCCGGCGGACGGCAACGTTAGCGGGCGACTGGAGGGACGTTGGACCTTTCGTATACACGTAGCAATTGTTAGCCCACGATGGGACGATGTTACAAAAAGTGGGGGGAATTTTTTATTTTCATTTAAAAAAAAAAAAAAAAATTGATGGGAATCATGTCATTTTCAATATCTAAAGTTTTTGCCCTGGACTAAGCCTATACACAACCCCCTCCGTGGGATTCGATCGTTTAATCGATAACGTCATCAACGAGAGGGGGAAACACAAAAAATTCATTCACTTGTTGAATTTTTGTTGTTTAAAAAAAAAAAGAAAAGGGATAATAATAAATTTTTTTCTGTGGACAAGCTTGAAAAATGAATCACTGCCATGATTAATACAAGGCCTTTCAATTTATATACACAGACACACGCAAAAGTTGTTGCCTTTTTTTTCTTTTTTTTTTTTTTTTAGATTTTCATGGAGGCCACTGGACGAGACTTGGGTGCCGCTAAAAAAAAAAACAAAAAAAACTTGTGTCGCGCGAAGCGGCCAAGCGAATCCGGTGAATGGCCGGATGCGGTTTTCTATTCCGTTCCATCGTCTTTTCTCCCGGCACTTGATGTGTATGTTGTTATTATTCTATACGTATTGACTGAAATGCCTGAGCGCGCGCGCGCATACACGCACATCTTTTCTCTGTATTTCTTTTTACTGATGACCATTACAAAATACACACAGGGATTCCCAGATTGATCATCCGTTACAGTCCCAAGTCTTTCCTTTCTCACATGACGTCACGGCGTTTTTTTTTTGAATAAAACGAATTGGCTAATGTGTTTTTTTTGTTTTTTCTTGAATTGGAAAGGTAAAAAATGCCTAGTGACATTCCGATTGACCAGGTGCAATCGCTTTCTCCACAAAATCCGCACACGCCCCCATCTTATAGCTTCTCTCTCTCTCTCTTTTTTTCTATGTAAAAACGTTTATCGATAGGCGATAAATCATGTGGCCACAGGCCAACCCAATTTGGCAGCACGTGGGTCCTGGACAACTTCAGCTACACTGCTGGGCAAGCCTACTGGTTGGTCAAACAATACAAATATCTGCCAACACCCAACAGTTCTCCGGACAAAAATGGAACAAAACAAAAAAATTTTTTTTGATCAGAAAAAGAAAAACCTTTGACCCTATTCTTTAGGTTTGAATAGAACCGCGGAAACCTTAACCGATGCGACAATAGGGTTATTCATTTTTATATTTATGATTTTTTTATTTTTCCCCATTGATCGGGACGTGGGGGCCTGTCGACGCGCGAGACAAAAGACGCTCCCCACTTTTTATTTTCTTCTGTATTCCTGAACGACGACCGCCGACGCTTATTCGTTCTGTTGTTCTGCAGCGCGTTTGTTAAAAGTTATGGGATCGCTCACCCTTCGCAAAAGAAGAATCGGCCCTATTTTTGTGTCAGAAAATCTTTTCTCATCGCGCACAACGGATGCGAACCGTTTGATTTCATCGGTAGCTAATAAAGCCAGCGCTTAATCCGTACACGAAATTATATACGACATATAATAAAAAATGGCCGTTTTTTTTTCTTACCTGGTCAAACAGCTGGCGCCATTTCTGCGAGAGAAAAAAAAGAAAGAATAAAAGAAATAGATTAGCATCAATTAGCAAGTTGTTTGGCCATTCGTCAAAACTGCAAAAACCGCCAACGAAAGTGACTAAACATGGAACAACAAAGCATCGTTCCGATATGACAATAGGCAATCATTTAAGAAAACATGAAACGCAAATATGCGAGTTACGCGGAATGGGGACCCATTACAGCAGCTTTAACAAAATGTTACGCCACTATTTCTTTTTTTCGGAGAAGTTCTTTCCCAAATATGAGCCTGAGAAAATTGAAAAAAGGAGGAAAAAAAAACAAGAAAAACTTGGGAAAGAAAAATTTGAATGCCGAAACGGATGGCAAAGATGGAATGTGTCTCGTTATATTTGTACACTCTAGTGACGAGGTCGTATGTATTTTTTTTTGTTGTTATCTTCGATGTTCTTCGGGTCGGTCAAAAGGACGGAGTATCACACGAGAAGAGCAAAAAAGAAGGAAAAATTGTTAAAAATAGGAGGTAAAACGTATGGCCAGAGCTTATGGTATAAAGGGAAGACTAAAGAGTCAACAAAAAAAGAATTTCAAAGCGTGATAGTATTCCGCCGCAGCGGCAAAAAAAAAAACAAAAAAAACAAGGAGGGCTATAAAGAAGCTTCTCTATAGGAAAGTAAGCAGCTACCATGATACCGATAAGGAACCTTGGCGGTCATTCATCACGAGCTCGTATGCTGGATAGTGACTAGCTTGTCACTAATTTGTCCACTTCGTCAGCTCGCCAAGTCATTTTTTCTTTTGTCTCCCCCCATTTCTTGCGTGTGTTGGTATGTTTTGAAAATGGTGGGAGAGTCAGGGACTCTTAGAACCCCCGATGGAGACCAAAAAAAAAAAAAAAAAAAAAAAATTAATGAAAATAAAAAAAAAAGAAGGAACGGGATAGGTCATCTGTCAATCTGGGAAAAAGGAAAGAAAACGGGTCGCGCATTCCGGACGGGCCGACATTTTCCCATGGAATATCAAAAAAGAAAAGAAATAAAATACAAGGAGGACAATTCTCGGGACTGAAAAGACAGCGCGACATACTCCTCCTATATGGGAGCCACAGAGAACTTTTGCTACCGCTAACTACTACCGACTAAGACTTACGTGAAAAATAAACCAAAAAAGAAAACAAGACAGGGGAATTACATAAGAATGAAAAGTAAGGACGAAAGAAAAAAAAAAATGAGCGACCCAGAAAAATTCTTTGCCTCATGAGAAAATGAAAGATTCAAAAGTTTTTTAAGGAACGAGACAGAAAGAGGGGGGGGGGGATTCTCGTGAATGTGTGTTTTCCTTTTAAGAAAAAGAAGGGAATGTCGCCCATCAGCAATGTGTGCGTGACAGCTCATCAAATTCTTTCGAGATCGAAATGTACAGATAAATTAGAGTCGCTATTTGGGGTTTTAGGTAGTTTCGCCCTGATAGTTGTGTTTTCACCGCTAGATGTCCGAAGTTGTCATGTGTCGTATCTAATCGCTAGATGGCGTTACGCGCTGGAGAAAACATTTTGCAAAACAAAGAAAAAGAAAAATTGACTGAACACGAACAAAGCTCCGTTAAATCATCCATTCATAAACAGGCCACAGCTGTTTCCATGTCTGAGAAACGTCTGAATAAATCATCAAATCCCTATTGAAACCGAGCAAAATCTCATTTTAAAGGAACCATTTATTTTTGCTTGTGTTCTTTACTTTTTTTTTTTTTCGCCCTTTCGCTTCCGTCCTGTTTTCTCCGCACATATTCCGAGAAAGAAAAACAATGTCGTTCGGTCTAAATCGCTGTAAAATTCATCGTAAATGTTGCACAACAAAAGATAGTCTTAGGTAGACAGAAAAAAAAGAAGCTTGAAAACAGTAAATAGGAAGGGCGTGTGGTGTGTGTCAGCGTTGCCTAATGGACCGGAGAAAAAAAAAAAATGAGGATCGAAGGAGCGAATGACGGATGAAAAAAAACTGAGAGTGGATTTTCCTTGTTCAAGACCATGATATAAAAAAAAAAAGGAGGCGATTTAGAGCGCTGTATGCGTGTGCGGTCGGAGTTCACGCCGACCATTCCCTTATTTATATCTTTTATGTGAATGTCTCGCTGAGAAACGACCAGAGGAGGGGCGGACGCATTGTTACGGGACAACAAACAGCTTGTTATTTATCTCGACCGACGCCCAGCAGCCAAACAGAAAAGAGTCCCAAGAAAATGACGGTGCGGAATTTTTTTAAACCTCTAACGACAGAACCATCCACACCCCACACCCCCGTTGAAGCAAAGCACATCATCGCACAAGTTAAAAAAAAAAAATAGACGTCTATACGATCGATGAGAGTATAAAATGAAAATTAACTTACGTCAGTTAATAGTTGCCTTTTCTGTTCGTACTCGTCGTCATCTTCATCATCGTCTGATGTAAGCACCGAAATGGCTTCGAGCTGTTGGGCTCCGTAACGGCTGATCCTTCGGTTATTGGTGGCCGTTAACGATGAGCGGTGCTCCGGTGAAGCGATCAGAGTAGCCGCGTCATTGGTAGTCGACACGGAGCCAGGAGATGATGGCATATCGTACGAGACGGGCGTTTCAACCACCACCATTCTGCCTTCCGCATCTTCTTCGCCATCCGTTAAGATCCTTCGATTGTTGGGCCGTATCGGCCACGACAGACGCATGGCGCTCTTTCTTTACCCCACTTCCTCTTGCTATAAAGAGAAAAGAAAATAATCAAAATCAATTGAGATGGTCCCTCCGAAAATAATTTCCCTCAATCAACAATGCATCATATCAGACGGGAAGCTGTTACGTTTAGCTCTCTCTCTTATGTTCCCTACAGAATATAGAGAGACTCTGCCTATAACCCGATAAACACGAGTAGACAAAAATGGCTGCCAAAAAGATACACAAGAAAAAAAGCTCGTTTGAGCAAACACACTGTGTCTCGCATATACAGTACAAACAGGCACATACACGTAGTATATTTACTGAAGAAATGAGATTATATGCCCCGCATGAAAGTATCCAATATCTTCTCCCCCCTCTATAACTCGTTTTTTGTTTTTCCCTTTTTGATATGCTTCAATATCTATGATATTTGTTTTTATTATTATTAAATAGAATCCCCAGTAGGCAATCGGCTTTCACGCAACACGGCATTCTCCTTCAACGCAGATAGCATACTTAACGAAAAGAGAGGAAAGAAAAACTTGTTTCAAGTTGTGTTTTCGCCCAGCCCTTTTTCTAATGGAGCGCAACTCGACTGTGACTAAAGCTCATCAAAGGTTTGATTGCTATTACCCTGACGACATCGTGTGGATCTTTCACCCTATGTACACAACTGTCTCTTGGCTACTTTACGAAATTAAATCGATACACAGAACCTTTTGGGACTCGGAAACACATTAACTGTATGCACGTTAACTGTCGATCGTTTCCTCGCATTGCCTTAACTCGTTTTTTCGTGACAAACTGTTCGGGTACCCGGAGAGCCTGCAAGGAAGGGGGGGGGATTCCGGGACGGTTACGTAAACACCCAGAGGCAATTTTGTTTTTGTTTTACAGGTGAAAAGTCTTTTGTATGCTTTTTTTTTAACGCCCCCCGAGCTGTTTTTTTTTTAATACACAAAATTTTTAAAGGCTGGAGGGAAAAATATCGAATTTGGCGTGTTTCAACGGTAGCTATCGATTGATAAAGGAAGCCTCCTGATAGGCAGCAATTCAATTAGAAGTTCAAGCGCCTCAGCCATTAAGCGCCTTAAGGCGACATTTGAACAACTTCTCCGTGTTTATTATGCATGTATTCTATTATTTATACACTACTTTTTTTTAGTCGAGGGTTGTCGTTTGAAAATAGAATCACTAATACATGGACCACAAGAGCCAAACTCTTGAAAAGTCGTCCAACGAAGGGGAAAAAAAAAACGAGAAAAATAAATGCAATCACGTTTTTTTTTTACAAAAATCGATTGGGATCTAAAACGTGTGTTTCCTATTGCGACATCATTAAACCGAAAAGAACTTGTGGCGAAGAAGATTGAGTGTGCCATTCAAGTGGATGAACGCCACGTTCCACAAACATGGAAGGCCATTAAAAAGAAAACTTGACGAAGTACTAGCAGCAACAACTAAAAGTTTACGTAGTTAATCAAACGGGCATGTGTAATCAGTCTTAATTAAGCCTCGCTATTCGTGTGCTATGCCACCATAATAGACTGTGCACAAATTATACATCAATAGACCGAGTTATTTAGTGGGAAAAAAAAAAAAGAACTTACTTTTGTGTGTGTACGCTGGCGGAAAGGAATTCACTGGTACGACTGAAGTAAAAAAGAAACGAAAATGGAGGGAACGGGCATACACACCCGAACTTCCGGTGTAATCAAGTCGACACACACGAGCGATTGTTTCGTTGGCACTCGACAAAGTTCGTCATCAACGTGCGTGATTCACCACGAGAAGTAAAAAAGAAAAAATTCGAATGAAAAGACTTTAATGGCAGTGAGAGAGAAGGGAAGAAAAGAAAAAAAGCATGGGGCATCAGACGACGACGTTGCTCGACGCAACCACATGCCACGCCGTCGCAAAACAAACTGAACTGTTGGCGCATGGGAAAGAAGAACTTTCCCTCCGATTGTACACACACACACACACACATACACACGCACCAAACGATGGAAACGAAACAAAAATACGAAAAAAGAAAACGACGACGTCCCGCAGGGCGAACTAGTGAAGCACCTCCTATTTTTCGGCACGTTCAACGTGTGTTTTTGTTATTCGATGGGTTCGTTGACATGAAGCGAGTTCGCCCATTATTGAAACTTGGACAATGAGCTTCTGCATTGAACATGGGGAAACTTTTTGTTTAAAAAAGTTGATTCGAGTTAGGAGGTATCATCACATATTCACTCGAATACTCTGGATTACGACCGAGGCACGTGGCAGTCAGGCAACGAAGAACAGCGAACTGAGAGTGGGGGAGGAAAGTTAACCCCCTTCCACCGTCAATTCTAATATTCCCCCCAACCCCCAATGCCATAGAATTGCATCCCCCTAGCAGAGGGTGACTCATTCGAGATCAATATGAACCCCCTCAAAATAAATATGGCGGCAAAATCAGCCATATTTAAGAATTCACGAGAAACATTGGTTAGATCCATTGATGCAAGTTTTGTTGTAATTTTATCGCTAACTTTGAGAGTGTGCATCGGACCCAACAAAGTTTTGCGTTTGTTACGAAGTTCGGAAGCTCAGATAAGCTGTAAAAAGTTACTTTCAATTAAACTTGTAAGTATTAAGTTTGCAAACTTTTACCTATCGTTTTCCATCACAATTTTCGGAACTCTTGCAATGCTGTATTTTGTATCAAATCGCGCGCGTTTAGCAAGACGAGGCTTTGTCAACGTCTATAAGAAGAGGTACCCCATATTCTAACCATCTATTCGGCCACACTCTCTTTGGCCGCCGTCGCTGCTGCAGCTTGCTTGGTAAGTTGTTGTAATATTTTTAATGAAAGTTTAATGATTTATTAAAGCGTAAGCAGCAAATTTATTTCGGACAAAAAGCATTGATCACCATGTCTAAGTAGAATTCAAAAATAATAAGGGGATCGAAAAGATGCGTTGGATGTGAATGGATTTTGCATACCGGCCCGGGCATGCCTCTGTTCCATTTTTGACTACTCTCGGTTAAATAGAGACTGTCAATGGAATGTGGCTAAATTAATTGCCAGTTTTAATCCCAGGAATCTTGTTGTAGATTGACCTGATTCGTGACTAGGCGATAATGAAATTTTTAACTCAGTGTAACTGATTCACGAGTACTAAATCTTCATTTCTTTATCTGTGCAGGCTGATTAGTCAAAATGGTGAACCACCGTGCTCCTTTGGTACAGCGAAAGGTGTGCGTCGCTCCCCGACGCCCCTTTGAGAAAGCTCGTTTGGATCAAGAGCTCAAATTGATTGGTGAATATGGTCTTCGCAACAAGCGAGAGGTCTGGAGGGTCAAGTACACCCTGGCCAAGATCCGTAAGGCTGCCCGAGAGTTGCTTACTCTCGATGAGAAAGATGGCAAACGTCTGTTTGAAGGTAATGACATAGTTGTGGAATATTTTTTAAGGCATGCTGATTAGAGCATGGTAGTTGTTGTAGGCTATTCATTGCTAAATAGAACTAATTTGCATGATGCACTTTATCTGACACTTCTTGGCTGAGACCTGATGCCAAACTTACATGAGTAAATGACTGAAAAAATTAGTTCAATGATGAACCCTATTCTGTGTTCATTGAATACATGGAGTTATTAATCTTGTAACCATTGTTATGTAGGTAACGCCCTTCTGCGCCGCTTGGTACGCATCGGCGTTTTGGATGAGAGCCGCATGAAGCTCGATTACGTGCTCAGCTTGAAGGTGGAGGACTTTTTGGAGCGCCGCCTGCAGACCCAAGTTTTCAAACTCGGTCTAGCTAAATCGATCCACCACGCTCGCGTTCTCATTCGCCAGCGACACATTCGGTATTGAACAATTCCCGTTCAGATAGCGTTATGAAACAAGTGGCTCGATGCGCCAGAGGATGGAAGATGATCCATTGGATGTCTTGTGGGCCACTGGTTTGTTGCTAGCAACAATCCACGCCTAGTGAATAGCTGTCGTGAAGCTATTACGCGTTACGTGAAGTGGAAATTATCCACATTGAAGCTCACGTGATTTTCTTTCTAAGGCCACTGGAGTTGTTGTTCGCAGCGCTCCACGCCTGATGTCTAGTTCTGGGTAGACACTTACGGCTCGGTGGGCATACTTGAATTAAACCATTTGTTTCTCCACCTAAAAGAATCATACGTTACATGTAACTTATGCTTGTTTTCTTCTTTGTAGCGTTCGTAAGCAGTTGGTGAATATTCCCAGCTTCATCGTTCGGTTGGATTCCCAGAAACACATCGATTTTGCTCTTCGTTCACCGTTCGGTGGCGGCCGTGCTGGTCGTGTCAAGAGGAAGAATTTGAAGAAGGGCACGGATGGTGGTGATGGCGGAGAAGAAGATGACGAGTAGGCTATTCGCCCCAATCTTGATTCGAGCCCTCTATTGTGTTAACAACAAATACAATGTTGTGCGCGAAGACAGTTTTTCCCTGCGTTACTTTTTCTTTTGTGAGTCCCGGCGATGAAAGGAATGGACATGAAAGACTCGTGTTCATTGGCAGATTAGTTACAGTAATTGTTATGTCGAGTCACTGGGCAACGGAAACAATAAGTCACCAAGTTATAACTTATTGCAATGTAAGTCGCTTCAAAAGTAAAGGAAACTTTACATTGCATAAAGTGAACTGAAAATGGAAGATGCAAATGTTACACATACATACTTTCATACGTTCAGCGAGCGCTAAAGAGTATGGTTATAAATTTGGCGTAATGTACCCGGGAGTCTGTTGTGTTGTGTAAGAAGATGGAGAATAATTGTGTAGTAACTGGGGGTTCAATTATAGTACTGCAGTAACGAAAGTTGATTTATACAGTACGGTGTTCACTATAAGTTAGAGCTACGTGGTACTTTTGGTATCTCTGTGTTGGTGTAGTACGGATCGATAATAAATCTCGGGGCAAAACTCCTCGGGTACGGAAGATAAGCTTAGTGTAACGTGAAGTATACCAGTGCCTTAGTACCATACAATTCTAAGCCTCGATGTAGTAGATGGGACTTGCGTATGTTGTGGGGTAGTAAACTGGAGCCTCGGCATATTACTTGGAGCAGGAATATATTTAGGGGCTTCAGTGTAATACGTTGGAACGGAGTGTGTGCTGGTATAACAGTATTCGGCAATTAAAGTCGTGTAGTACTTGAGTGAATGAGTGTAGTAGCCGGGAGCAGTATCTGCGGTGTAATACAGGGGCGCCTTGGCGGTGTAGTAAGAGCGAGCATCATACAAAGGGCATTGGGTGTTGTAGTTATGTAATATACAGAAAAGGACGGACCATCAGTACTCTCTTGCTTGAAGCGGTAGCCTCCAACAGCAGCATGACGACGTAGTCACATAAAGATAAACAAATTAAACAGTTAGATAAATGATTCGCACAATAGACTATTTTGAAAAATATGGAAATCAGTTAAGTTTTTAAAAAAAGGGAGCGATTTCCTCTTACCCACGACTGCAAGCTGAAGATACCAGAACCAGAAGAAGATGGAGTCCGTTGGAAGGCACCAACACAACTGGTTTCCTTCCGCTTTATACGTTCGGTTTTATAGCACCTACTGTCACCCTGATTTATCGCTTTAGCCCAATGGCAACAAGAAGTTGAACATTTTTGAATATCCAATATTCTTACCCCACCTCTGTTATACTGCATAGTGTAGGGAATATCCTCTCAGGCTGCGTTTCCACCGCTAACGGGGGATTTCCAATTGAAAATATCAAATAATATCAATGCTCAAAATTTGGTGTTAACAGCTATAATTTCATTGTTCGTGCAATATCCATTTAATTGTGAAAAAATAAAATAAAAAGGTTGCGCTAAGCACTTTACTGACATACTAGTAACCTCCAGACCTGCCCGGATGGACTGAATCGTATAGTACAGCTATTGATTCAACCCATCGTGACATCAGCTGATAGCTCTTACATCTCTATTCAGTTTTGCATTGGAATGGTGGGCCAATCCCATACCAACGCTTGACGTTTCGAGTTGGTAATTGCTTACAGACTCTTGGTTACTAGTATTCCCATCATGGGGAGGGTGCCATACCCAGTCATTTCAAGTGCCGCTACTATTGGATGTTCACGCAACTATTATATACCGTGAATTACGACCCCAAACCTTGTTGTTAACACAAGCGGGCATTTTTCGTCAAAAAACAACTCTCATTTAAATTCGACGAAACTATTGTACAATGTAATAAATGAACTGTATCCACAAAATACTGATAAATAACATCCAAGGTAATTATAAAACAAAAAATTGAATCAACTGCTTTAATTTTCGACTTATGTTCAAGCACTATATGGGGTATGGCATCATTATCAAGCCAGCACGAAGAGAACGCCTTTAATGACATGCAAGAATCCTCTATATCTCCTGGCGGCCAATGCTAGCACTAATAAGGTAATGCATCCGCTAAGGGTTATATGAGGCGAGGGCCCAAATAATAATCATCGTGTTCAATTTATAATTAGATTTCAATATTTAGATTTGCATTTACCCCTAAGCATTACACATTGTCCGATATCATCCTACCATTCAATCAACTACCCGTTGTAAAAGGAACTAATGTGGGGTCCTTGTTGCTTATTCGTGACAATTATTGCCACTTCTAAAATTCCAGTTAGAGCTTGATAACATTGCTGTGGTATAAAAGGACACATCCTTTTTTTAAACCATCATAACGTTTTGAGTGAAAACGTAAGAGAAGAAAATGCGCGGCTTTAAACCGTAAGTGCCAACAGCCAAAGGGGAAGAGAATGTCATACGGTATGCGAACACGTCATAAAGGTGGGGTAAGAATAATATTGCCCTTGTAATGATCAATGCCATAGGCTAGCGACGTGCATTAGGGGGAAACAAATTCATATAAAACGAGGACAAAGCGAAGTTTAGAATCAGTCGAGTGGACTCATCGATCAGCAACAGTGGTACAGAAAGTTTTGTTGTCAACTCGTACTTTACCGAATCAACTTTTATCTACTATCATGGGTAAGCATTTCACGTTTTTCAAATTTTTGTTAGGATAAATTCCAGTTTTTTTTCAATGTAAATTTCAAAGTCATTTTCATCATGAGTATTTTTGAACCGTATTTTCAAGCTTGGTTTTAAGAATGATAATTTAATTCTATAGCAGTAACTGGCATTAGTTTTTCCCATGTTTGCTGGATTTGTGTTTTGTAAATGTAGGGAAAATAAGGATAGTTCACTAACTCGTTTATTTTGCTGATACTAATTGCATCATTTTGATAAGGCTCTTTGTTTGAATTTGTCATTAAACTGCATTCTTTTTTAATTTTTAGCTAACTATGCCACAATGCTGCTGTTGATTGTCTCTTTGATGGGGGGACAGACCATGGGTGGGCCCATGGGTTCTTCTTCATCCGGATACTACACCACTCCGGCGTCCTACTACACCACCAAAGCTCCTGAGTACTACACAACGAAGAAGGCCGAGTATTACACGACAACATATGCTGCTCCTAGCTACTACACTGAACCCCCAATGTACTACACGACCAAGGCGCCCGAATACTACACGACGGCATCCTACTACACAACAACGTATGCGGCTGCGACGTACTACACCACTACGTATGCAACCCCTACTTACTACACTACAAAGGCCCCCGAGTACTACACCACTACGTATGCTGCTCCGACGTACTACACCACTACGTATGCTGCTCCGACGTACTACACCACTACGTATGCTGCTCCGACGTACTACACCACTACGTATGCTGCTCCGACGTACTACACCACTACGTATGCTGCTCCGACGTACTACACCACTACGTATGCTGCTCCGACGTACTACACCACTACGTATGCTGCTCCGACGTACTACACCACTACGTATGCTGCTCCGACGTACTACACCACTACGTATGCTGCTCCGACGTACTATTCGGAGGCACCGAAATACTACTCGGCACCGAGCTATTACACAGAGGCGCCAATGTATTACACAACAACCTACGCCACTCCAAGCTACTACACCGAAGCTCCTGCCTACTATACCACAAAGGCCCCCGAGTATTACACCACAACGTACGCTTCTCCGTCTTACTACACTGAGGCCTCGAAATATTACTCTGCTCCGAGCTACACAACTGTATCGTACTACACCACCACAGAGGCGCCAAAGTACTATGTAGCTCCAACATACTACACCACAGCTGCCACGTCTTACTACCCTGAGCCGGCATACTACGCTGCCCCAAGTTATTACACAACGGCTGCTCCTTCGTACTACGTGGAACCTACTTACTACACCACAACTTATGCTGCCCCGTCTTACTACACTACAAAGGCTGCTGAATACTACACTACCACGTACGCTGCTCCAGCTTATTACAGTGAGGCTCCGCAATACTACACTACAAAGGCTCCTGAATACACCACAACGTATGCTGCACCAAGCTACCATACCGAGCCCTCCAAGTACTACAGCACTACTTACGCTGCCCCGGCTTACTACACAGAGGCTCCGCAATATTACACCACAAAGGCTGCTGAATATTACACAGCTAAAGCCCCTGAGTACTACACAAAGAAAGCTGAATACTACACCACAACTTACGCTCCTCCAGCTTACTACACTGAAGCTTCAAAATACTACACCACAAAAGCGCCAGAGTACTACACTACCACATACGCCGCTCCCAGTTACTACACCGAAGCTAAAGCTTACTACACAACAACCTATGCAACCCCATCATACTACACCCAGCCTCCCAAGTACTATTAATTTCGAGTTATGCTTACAGGTTAAAGCTCGAGGACGAAATCTTCTGATTGTGTAAATTATTTGTAGTCGTCGTTCCAAAATGAATTTTTCCCTGCCATATAATTTATGCATGCATTAGTTGTTCCATGCGAATGTGATTTCCAAACTCAATGTTGAATGCAAATATTACATCGTTATCAAATGCTATAGTTATGTTTAATTCTGTATCAAATAAAATGGATAGGGGCAAATTTGACTTGTAATCTGGGTCCAAAATTTCACATTTCAAAGCAATCGGGACTTTTGTCAAAGTACTTGATGGAATTCCCTTATTTGGAATTCCTCTTTGTTTGGTACTACATTTCGTCACCCAGAGTCATTGCGTTAACCCATTGGAATTGTGTACGATAAGCATGATTAACCTTCTAACCTATTCTTTATATAACTATAATGAAAATTATGTCTAAGATAGCGAAAATTATTTTAGGATGTATTTCCACCATAGTTTTTATTAGAAATTCCTACTTCAAGAAAAACCTAATTTGAACGTTTGTTAGTATAGTCGGGAATTGTCGGGAAAAAGGCAAAAATGTAGCACTTGACTGGCATGTGAGTAACCTCCAGAACTGTCACGATTTTGGCCCGAGTCATATGATCCTGTACCATATGATCCACACCGTGACATCAGCTGATAGCTTCCTCTATTCAGTCTCACATTGCATGGTCGGCAAGTTCCATACCAACGCTTGACGTTTCGACTTTTAACTGCTCTCAGACTCTTGGTTACTAACATCGTTTTCAAGTGCTGCAATATTTAGATGTGCATGCAACTATAAGATACAGTGAATCGAATCACCAAACCACGTTGATAAAAGAAGTGCAAATTTTCTGACGGATAACTAACTCTTATTTGAATTTTGTGAAACTATTAACCATTGTGATAAATGAACATTATCGAGAAAATAGTGGCGAATAGGTAGGCTTTTACAGGCTGCAATAGAAGTAGTAACGTAAAAATTCGAAAGCAATTAGTCCGAAGCCCGAACCTGTAGATGAAATTGATTTAAATCTAATGTATTATGTTGCATCCTTATTTTAAAAACTTGAATTTTTTGAAAGCACTTCCTATAAGTCTCTGGTGGGCGTCATAATCTCGAAGCATCTACCCGAGAAGTAACTAACTGCTAGGCACCATTCTATTTCGCCTGACGTCGACCAAGACGTAGCAATAATATGAGCTTCCATACAATTGCACCATTGAAATTTCTCCGCCAAATCATGTATTCTGAAGTTTTCAACGTGGATTTGTCTTTTTCATCTCCATGACAGGTTTACAGTGAGAGAAACGCATTGAAGGTTCTTAAGGTGTTATGGCTAAAATTTCATGTGAAAGAAACATGCAATTCTGCAATTTGAAAATTATTTAGAGCAGTATGGTTCACTTTTGGTTTAACAACTATTATATATGATATATCATGTCTTGTAGTCAGCTAATTTTGCTAACACATGTCCTTTTTAAAGACCTCGATTATTCTTAGTAAAGATTGTCAAAAACTGATTGTTTCAATTCGTTCAGTTCTCGTGTGTTTAATTATTTATCATTTACTGCTAGTATTAGTTTTGCAACTATACATTTAGTCCTTATGGCAATCCGTTTTACCCCAAAAAAAAAGAAAAATATCGGCCTTTTTTTCTATTTCACTGCTGTCGCCATCTACCGGTGGGTAGCAGTAAAACAGAAAGTAAGGCCGATATTTCTATTTATTTTTTAGGGAGCGGGGGGGGGGGGAGTAGGGGTAAAACGGATTGCCATACATTGTATCAGACTTACCCATTCGCCAACCCAAGTGTGCATGTGTCTTTCTTTGACAATTATTTTATTTTGCTACTATGTTTGGTAAACTGCAATTATGCCCAATATTTTTTTCTTTGCATTTTAGGCCTACTCTTAGATGATCTATACCTGATCCTGTGTTCTAAAGTGATCTGCTTTCACAGCTACATTTCTGTGTTCTTTTCCGTTGGTCTATGGTTCTGAATTGAGGCAGGTATATCTATTATGCTATGTCACTAAGTACTATAGGGAAAAGAATAACTGAAGTTGATTGAGATCTATTCTGATTCTCCTGATATCCATCTCAACAGGTTTTTATTTGCTTTTCAACATCCATTTCATAGTGGTACATGTGGCTTTGATTAATATTACCATAAAGACTGCCGAAAATGGGTGTGGTACGGAAACCCAGAAATGGCATGAGTTCAACATCAAACATGGATTAGGTACTTCTCGGTTATTTGTCTATCCAAAAAGTATTTTAATGCTATTATTTTGCATTCACAGAATTTTAGCAGGGGATCAAGTCAAGTCTGGAAGTGTTGCAGGATGGAAGAGTGAGCCTACAGTTGAAAAAACACAGAGTGCATTACCATTAAGGTATGAGGTAAAGTAATAGAGTATGCACATTGTCTAATGAGAAGTACCATCTTGTGTAAATGAATCTGTATAACAGCAATCCTTTATAGTTCTGTCACAGCTAGAGAACAACTTGTCCTTTACGTTCAGAGTGTTGGTGAAGCTGGGTACTTAAATGGCCCTAAAGATGTTTCATTTCGTTGGCATTGCAGCGATGAACATCATACATGGACTTTTTAGGTATGAAAGGAATTTTCTTGAAAATTTTTTGAATTTATGACAAAGCATTTCTCCTGCTTTTTGCCAACCATGTCTAATCTAAAAAAAAAAATTTATCCAATAGGAAAGGATTTTCAGCATACTGGGAACACAACTATCAACAATGCAACATTCTAGGGGTGCTATTTTATCATTTAAGAGCCTTATACAATGATTTTCATCTGCAATTTGTATGGCCTTTCCCAAGCTTCCACCAGAAGTTGAATCTATGAGTCATCTAAGTTCCATGATCAACAATTGATGTGTTTAACTATGTTGTTTTTCTTTTCTCAATATAGGTTAATAGTAACATTGGATCTGAAAAGATTCTTGGTTGGGGCAAGACACTGAATAAATTGTATTGATTGGATGGATGACATGACATTGCTATACTTAATTCGGATTCCCCAGACGGTATTTGATATTTAAAAAATTGAAGTGCATATCTGGGCTCCCTTCTTTTCTGAAGCCCCGTTTCCCCTTGACTCATAATAAGCCCGTAGGGGGTCATGCCCCTACTGTACGGTATATATAAAAACAACATATACCGAGGTTTGGAGGGCTCTGGCCGGAAAGGGGACGTGGGGTGCCGCTTCGTCCGATGATGTGTTCACGGAGGGCGACGTGGCTGCCCACAAATCCGAACTAAAGGTTAATCGCTCCTGTAAAAATGTTCCAAATCTTCAGCTCTTCTTCCGGCTTCTCTTAGCCAATCACCGGGTAATCTCCCCGGTGGGTCAACAAGGCAGTGTCTCCCCCTGCCTGGGTTGACGGCAACTTTTGAAAGGGCTATTGTGCCTTTTTAAAGTTGCAAAAATAATTGTAATGTGCAGAGAATTGTCAATAAATTTTTTTTTATAAAATGTTTTTGCAAAATTTTTTTCTTTCATTGTCTGTGTTCACACATTACATTTATCAACTTTTTTTTTATTTAGCTTGCTCAATTCACCTTTATTGTTCATGCCACCTTTTCTGGTAAGCATTGTTTCCATTGGTTTATCGTTTATCTGTAAGCATTCAATTATTATCCAGGGATCGAACCCTGGATGTTCGGCATACCGCGCCGATGCTATACCAATGAGCCATGAATCATATGATGTCAGGTTAGCTTTTTTCTAGTCACTTGCGGACTTGCATTTACACTTTGAATAAAATTGAAACGTAGATCTTTATACTAAGGTCTTTACTACTAAGGTTTGAACCCAGGGTAACAGTTACCGCAGCTGAATGCTCTACCACAGAGCTATAACCTTATGAAAGCTATAAAAAGATAAATATATACTTGTGAAAGACTACATAAACATCCTAGACTATAACATATGATATGCGATAATAGATATAATATGACAGATATATCTCGTGGCTCAATGTTAGAGCATCGGCGTTGCACGCTGAATGTCTGGGGATCGATTCCCATACCAGTAAAACAATATACAAGTATAAAATTACTTCAGAAAATATCCAGGTATTACACGTTGTTCCTTGTCTAAGTTCAAGAGTTCAAAAAGTGTAATAAGAGCAAGCTAAATAAAAAAAAAAGTTGATAAATGTAACGTGCGAACACAGACAATGAAAGAAAAAAATTTTGCAAAAACATTTTATAAAAAAAAATTTATTGACAATTCTCTGCACATCACAATTATTTTTGCAACTTTAAAAAGGCACAATAGCCCTTTCAAAAGTTGCCGTCAACCCAGGCAGGGGGAGACACTGCCTTGTTGACCCACCGGGGAGATTACCCGGTGATTGGCTAAGAGAAGCCGGAAGAAGAGCTGAAGATTTGGAACATTTTTACAGGAGCGATTAACCTTTAGTTCGGATTTGTGGGCAGTCACGTCACCCTCCGTGAACACATCATCGGACGAAGCGGCACCCCACGTCCCCTTTCCGGCCAGAGCCCTCCAAACCTCGGTATATGTTGTTTTTATATATACCGTACAGTAGGGGCATGACCCCCTACGGGCTTATTATGAGTCAAGGGGAAACGGGGCTTCAGAAAAGAAGGGAGCCCAGATATGCACTTCAATTTTTTAAATATCAAATACCGTCTGGGGAATCCGAATTAAGTATAGCAATGTCATGTCATCCATCCAATCAATACAATTTATTCAGTGTCTTGCCCCAACCAAGAATCTTTTCAGATCCAATGTTACTATTAACCTATATTGAGAAAAGAAAAACAACACAGTTAAACACATCAATTGTTGATCATGGAACTTATATGACTCATAGATTCAACTTCTGGTGGAAGCTTGGGAAAGGACATACAAATTGCAGATTAACTTCATTGTATAAGGCTCTTGAATGATAAACTAGCACCTGTACAATGTTGCATTGTTGATAGTTGTGTTCCCAGTACATGAAAATCCTTTCCTATTGGATAAAATTTTTTTTGGTAGATAAGACCTGGTTGGCAAAAGGAGGAGAAATTCTTCGTCATAAATTCAAAATTATTTGAAGAAAAATCCTTTCATACCTAAAGAGTCCATGTATGATGTTCATCTCTGCAATAGCAGCAAAATTAAAACATCTTTAGGGCCATTTAAGTACCCAGTTTCCACAACACTCTGAACGTAAAGGACAAGTTGTTCTTTAGACAGAGAAGCAGAATTATTTGAGGCTTCTAGCTGTGACAGAACTATGAAGGATTGCTGTTGTACTGGATTCATTAACACAAGATGGTACTTCTCATTAGGCAATTTGCATTACTCTATTAATTTACCTCACACCTTACGGTAATGCACTCTCAGTGTTTTTTCATCTGTAGGCTCACTCTTCCATCCTGTAACACTTCCAGACTTGATTTGATCCCCCGTTAAAATCTGTGAATGCAAAATAATAGCATTAAAAATACTTTTTCGATAGACAAAAAACCGAAAAGTACCTAATCCATGTTTCATGTTGAACTTGTGTCATTTCTGGGTTTCTGTACCACACCCATTTTCGGCCCAAATACGTTCCCACAATTGTTCAGTTCCTTCACTGCATGAGCTTATTACTAACGATTCTTTTAGTGCAGCACTAACAGAATTTAAATTTAACACACTGTCAGGTGGTGGACTGAATAACTAAGCAATAAATAATTGTTTTTTAAAATTCTATACTTATTTTGAATTCTTATTTGAAAACTTTAGGTACCTGGCTGTGTTCGCCTAATGCCAACTCATCCTCACGTTCAGTTAGAGATGAGTTTTGAAAAACCTCCTTCACTGTTTGGAAACTGTTCTGTTCCAATTTGTTCTTTTCCCCTAGCTGAGCTTGAAGACTCAAAATTTGAGCTACAAAACACGAATGAATAAAAGCAAATAAATAGAATCATTACGTGTTAGGCCTACGATCCTTAGCTTTGTTATCTAATATTTTGTGTTGTTCCAATAACTGGGCCTGCAGCTTCATAATTTGATCTAATAAACAATAATTAATAATTGAAAACCAATATAATAATGTTTATACTTACCATTTTTTTGTTTTATTATCTTATCCATTTTTCAATTGTTCCTCCAGCCACGCGTTGTTCTCCAGCCACGCTACTCAATTAACTGCTTAATGGGATACAATTAACTCAAATTGCTTACATGCCTGTAATAACGAAACCGACTGATAGATGGCTACGGGTAGAAAAAAGAGAAAAAAATGCGATTTTTTTTTTCCGCCATTTTTTTTTTTTTTTTATGTAAAACGGATTGCCATATAAATTGATTATTTTTTAATTTTTACACTATTATTTTGTGGAATAGCTCAAGTGGCCGTCCTATTCTCAAGACATCTAGGGGAGCGATCACCAACTGCTTACCAATTCCATGGCAATGTCATCCGATTTGGTTAGCTAGGCGTCGACAAAGGAGATGGGAGGCGTAAAAAATACTTCGCTTCTTGAAAATTCTGTCAATTTTCTGTATTACGAGGTATGTATTTAACGTAGATTTTTCACTTTTCGGTATTTTGATTTATTTGTACAGTTAAGCAAATCTGTAGAAAGCTTGCAAAGGTATTATTGCATAAGTTTGTAAAGAAATAAGCCTCAAACCACAACATGAGAACTATTTAAAAGAAGAGAAAAATGGCTCAAATTTGGTTCGATAACTAGCATGCAATTCATATTTATAAGTCCAATGCACTCAGTTTTCCTCCTAGCAAACATTACTTTTAAAGAAGGTAGTCAATCTTCAGAAAATATTTTGCTTACTGATTGCCAAACAATTAATCCAGGAGTTGGTTTTTTTGTTAGGTGTTTACAGGATACATTTTTTCATGGGGCTCACACAGATCCTTGATGTACCTGATGTGTTGCAGTGGTGTTGGGAGCATACGGTGGCAGAAAGGAATATGTTAGTGTAAATAAAACATATCCATTATCATTCTTGTGTTTGTTGAATTACTACATTCTCTGAAACGGCTACAAAGGTGTTAAAGAGGGAATGGTTCATTCCCTTTGCGATGTGACCAATTTAAGTTAATGTTTGTAAGTCATTTATCCTTTTTTCTTAATTTTTTTATTTTGCTAAGTTGTATTCGACAATCAAATGGAGCAGGAAGAAATTTCATTCATTGACGGTTCACTGACTGACAAAGTCACTTGAAACAAGCACTTTGCAGATAACTGTGCTTCAAATGGTATTTGTAAAACAAATAAGCTAAGTTTATCTTTTGATTCTGAATAAGTCAGCTACATGAAATAGACGAGAAATAGATTCATTTTGAAAAACTTTATTGTCCCACCTCCACCCAACATTCCACCACTGTTTTATACAATAACACATACACAAATACATACACAAATACATGCACAAACATACACTTAAGCTAACCCGTTGGCTGCCACGCCATACAACCCGTAGGTTGCTTACACTACACTCGCTACACGTCGGGTCCGAAGCATCCCCGACCAAGGTGGGGCTTGTCCGAAGACAAGCCCGGGCTGGCGCGGTGACAGAAACCATTCCGGGAATGCACACCCCAGGTTACTGTCACCGCGCCGACAAAGAGAAGTCCCTAATGGTGCATTGCCTACGGCGCCTAATGGCATAAAGCCATTAGGCGCAATGGCGACTGTTCCCCCCATGGCCATGAAGAGAACAGCGCCCAGGTCCCTACAACTACAAAAAAAAATGGGAGCAAACGGGGTGGCAGCCAACGGGTTAGCTTATACTACAATGCAAAACAAAACAATACCGAGGTGACGATCCACGATGAACTCCTACATCGCCGTGGGCTGTCTGCTGAGCAAGGCGAAGGCGGCGACGAGACGATGGCGAAGGCAAAGGCGAAGGCGGCGACGAGACGATGGCGAAGGCAAAGGCGAAGGCGGCGACGAGACGATGGCGAAGGCAAAGGCGAAGGCGGCGACGAGACGATGGCGAAGGCAAAGGCGAAGGCGGCGACGAGACGATGGCGAAGGCAAAGGCGAAGGCGGCGACGAGACGATGGCGAAGGCAAAGGCGAAGGCGGCGACGAGACGATGGCGAAGGCAAAGGCGAAGGCGGCGACGAGACGATGGCGAAGGCAAAGGCGAAGGCGGCGACGAGACGATGGCGAAGGCAAAGGCGAAGGCGGCGACGAGACGATGGCGAAGGCAAAGGTGAAGACGGCAAAGAGACATGGCGAGATCAAAGACGTGATGAGACGATAACATAGACATGTTCTTTTCCGTCGTGCAATGCTATGATGTTGTTCTAATAAGGAAGAGAAATGTTAGCATTTAAAATTTCATGAAGAAATACACTATGGAACTTACGGATCGAGGGGCTCAATGATGAAAAGAAAGAATGGCACGAAGTCCTGATGGTTGATGTTGTACTGGAGCTAAGAAGGGAAGAAGACTGTAGGTTTTCTAAACGGGCGAGGCAAATGTATGAGTCTAATGGGGAAAGAAATGTTCTCGGTGTAACCGTAACGGAAAAGGCAATTTCACCTACGCGTGTGGTCTACAAGGGGCGAGAACTGCAGAAATGTCCAGGACAGCAATTTTGCACTGAAGAAAGATGAGGGTTTGCATAAATCACCATAAAACAACACTAGACAACAAAGAAATTTCAAATACCTTGGGCAGTATGATGTTGATGCTTATGCACGGTAGCTGGCTAAATGTGGATCACAAAAAGCAGCTGACAAGATGATAATTGATTGCACAGCGATGAATCACTCTGACCCTGTTGAATGAATGTAAAAAAGCAGTACTTGAATCAAGTAATCACATATCACATTGCAAAATTTAGGTTAGTGTTGATGTACCTCTGTCGACAACTCCTTTTATGCTTTAACTTTAACTTCCATGAACTATATGGTAACAACAGAAGCAAGCCACTTAGGACAGGGGCGAGCCTTGAGCAGATGATGAGCATATAAATCCTCTCATTGTATAATTGCAAGACAGAAAGCGTAAGTTGTGTTGCCCAAATTTCATCCATCGTCCACATCCATTGTGCTATTTGTTAAAACAAACAAATAAATGAATAAATGAAAAAAGTTTCCTGTCTATTACAGTGATAAAAGTTCATGCCAATAAGTATGAGAATAAGAGAACGTGAATTCTTCTCACTACGTAATAGTTTGTGGAAAGTGAAGGATGTGGGTTGCCCATTGCCCATTTTGTGGTTCAGTAGCTTGCTTAGTTGAAACCTAAGAAACTCAAGGCAAAAACAATCACTTTTAAGTGTGCCCCTTCCAATACATACATAACAATGTATTTCGAGAACGCTAAATAAAATACTGTCAACTTACAGTTGAATTATTCCTCGTAATCCAAAAAATATTGTAGATAACAAACACAGATATCACTTGCTGTTCGGTATCACATACACACAGAGTGCAAAAATGGAAGGCGAAATTGTCAGGTAGTCGGAAATTCATCCATCAGATGTCTTTCCCACTTACAGCTGCGCGGGTTAAAATATTGGACTTAAAAAAAAAAAGTCGGGCTTGTTTAGTCGGGCTTAAAAAATTTTTATGCAAAAGCTGACCCTCATTGGAATTGATTGAATATTACGGGATATACTAAAAATTAAATGCTGAATCCGAGTAAATTGCTACTTTTTTCATTAAGTTAATTATTTTTGAAATATACCGAGTATTTGACGCAACGCTAGTGCGCCAGTACGCTACAGCGCTAGCGCCAGCAGAAATTTGGACGACTCTATGTAAAGAATTAACTAGAATCTGACCGGTAGATGGCGATAGCAGTAAAACAGAAAAAAAGCCTTTTTATGGGGGGTAAAATGGATTGCCATAAGCGTCTGCTAGTCAATAGTCATCTGATTAACGAAGGTTCGATTACCGGCAAAATGAGATTAACAATATTTATATAATCGAACGCAACACGTGCAACTGGACTGAAAATAAATCTGGCTTTATCAAGTAGTGCCAGCAATATCTGGAGATGTTGCAAATGAATAGGAAATTGCTTGCATGGGTGTAGAGTGAATTGTTACATATTTTGCTAAACTCATTTCCAATTGATATACTAAAACTTCCATCCTACTATCTACTTATTAGTCATGTTCCTTGCCATTGTTTAGACACTCCGAGGATTGTATTGAACCACTGATATTGGTAGTGTTATGCGGGACCTATCTGGTGTCTTGCCCTCCGAAATCCGCTCCATTGCTAAATGTCCGACTATCTACATTCATGATCAGGTTCTACACTGAATTAACAATGAAACCCGCTGATGATAGCTCAATGGTAAGAATATCGGGTTAGAATGGTATAGGTCAAGGGTTCAATTCCCTGCCGAGTGAACAAAACGAAAGCGATAACTACTCGAGTAAATAATATGATGCAATAGTTAGAATCATTTATCGAGAGATCAAACATAACAAAATTATTATGGAACTTTGTATCGCTGGAGATTTTTTGCGTAAACCTCGGTAGAGAGAGACATTTCCTCAACTGACACACCGGGTAGATAGCTTTCTCGAAAGTGCAATATCTCTTTCTATCTCCTATTTCAAAAACAAATACGGTTGCAGGATATCTTCAATGGTAAGCTGTAGAATTTCACCATGAAACCTGGAATGAAAAGGAAACTCAAATGAAAGGGAAAACACGCCAAGCAAAGATAGGAACCCATCCGTATGCTTCACTTTGAATACAACAAATACCATAACACGTGAGAGGGCTAAAGCAATATTCCGATGGAAACCCGTTTCAAATCCACATCTCTGGAAGTATAGGAAAGGGAATTCAAGCGTTATTTAAAAGTGTACAGATATTTTACCATCACTATAATACTGCAGTTACAAAGTCCGGCGTCAACGAGAACTACAGGCTATCCCACAACGCGCGCTTTCGTTAGCAAAATCCATGAGGCGGGTGCTATCAAATGACAAGAGAAATTCATTCACTCTTCATGACTCTTGTTGGTTACATCCTTCGGCATTAATCTCCTGTAAACAAAAACGCGGCACGGTTACTGGGTGTGGAGATGATCAACTAACTCGTCAAGGTTACCGAAAAATCGTAGACAGCTTGTGGCGACGCCTTTTCCCAGCTTTGCGTGCATTATAGCGCTGAGCATTTCAATTTGTCCACAGTCGTGTAGAATATACGGGACTGTTCGACACGTAATATCGTCCTCATGTGGTTTCAGCTGTTGGGTCTGTTTTGTGCATCTGTCGTTGTCGCGCAGGCATCGGCTTCGTTTAATTTGACTATCTTACACACGAACGACATCCATTGCCGTTTCGAGGAGGCCAACCAACTCGGCGGGGCGTGCAAACACCGAGACTCGGAGAATGGTAAATGCTTCGGTGGGTATGCCCGTCTGGTCCACCAATCGCGAAAAATTCGTGAGCAGCATCCGGACACCATATTTTTGAATGGCGGTGATTTCTTCCAAGGCACCATGTGAGAACAAATCCTGTGCAATTTTTACATAGCCTTGCCTGCTTTGCTACTTCTGATTGGCACTACTTTTTCTGAAAACCTAAAAAAAAAACCGTCAAAATTCGAGTTTTTATCTTTATTTTGTTTAAGACTTTCGTTTTTTTCTTAACGCATTTGGTCGTCGCCGCCAGCTGGTACACCATCCACAAATGGAAGGCCGTCAGCCACTTTGGTAACCTGCTCAACTTAACGGCCACAGTGAGTTATTTACGTTTCCCCCCTTCGTTTCGCTACTTCATATTCATGAATTCTATTTAGCCCGAAGAACTATTGAATTATTTCTTACCTTTCTAAAGACAGATGGTTCTGTAGCAAAGTAGTTTGGCTAAGAAGCCAAACAATCCTTTTCCTTCTCTAGTCACTGTCGTTATTAGGTTTATCTAGGTAGACTATGTTGAAAAGGACAATGGAAAACGTCCGTCATTCTTCTTAACTACCACTTTCTATTCCAGTGATTTGCACAATGTGAGTTGTTAGAATCCTTGTTATCTGCTTTTTAACGAAGAAAGAAACAGCGTTTTCTGCGTGATCATCACCGACATTTTTCCCGCCCACGTTGCAGCGCGTTAACGGCCCGTGTGTTAACACTCACGTTGATCAATTTGTTTCTTAATTATTGATGTAGCGCGTTTTCCTATTGTTGTTCAAATGTTGTTTACACACATGGTCTGAAAAGCAAATGGTTTTATGATTTTTCGTGCTACCTGGTTTAAACAATGACGAACGGGGAAACGCCCTGTTTGTAAACATCCGTCGGAAAGCCTGGCAGCACATACTGAACGTTCATTATTATCAATTGTGCTGTCAAAACGTTTACAGACAAGACATGCAGGAATTAGAAAGTTTAGTAATTAATTTACGTTTTTCTTTTCTCGTCCCTTTATGCCAAATAGTCTCTTGGCAACCACGAATTCGATGATGGCGTGGCGGGGCTGGCACCGTTCGTGAATGCAGCCAATCACCCGGTAAAAATATCCCTTCTTTAAATTGCAAACTCTGACTGAACTTCCTTCCTGGAACTCTAGAATGAAATTTTTTTAAATTAATTAATGTAGGTGTTGGCAGCAAATATTGACACTAGCAGAGAACCTTCGCTTCACGGTAAAATTCCGAAATCAGTAGTCGTCGAAGTAGGTGGACGCAGGGTAGGCATCATTGGTTTTCTGACGGTTGAAACATCGGTAAGAAACTTCTCCCTAACAAGATGATGATCTGAAAAATATTATGAAGGACATCTTCTTTTGGTTCTTGATCACAAATGGCAGTATATCTCTACCTTGGACGGGGTTAAAGTGTTTGACGAAGTCCAAGGCGTTCGAGAGGAAGCAGCGCGTCTTAAAAATGATGGAGTCAATATTCTAATTGCAGTCGGTCACGCGGGTTATCTCAAAGATATGGAAATCGCTGAACAGGTGCCAGATATCGACGTGGTGGTAGGCGGTCACACCAATACATTTCTCTGGAACGGTAAGCTGTTAATGTACTCGAATCCACTGTAACGAATTGCTGAATTTATCTTCAGTCCAAATGGCATTTTCAACCGTTACCTTAACGTACAGGTCCAGCTCCGTCAATCGAAATTCCTCAAGGTCCATATCCCACTATGGTAAAGCAACCATCTGGTAAGGAAGTGCCCGTCGTACAGGCATTTGCCTTCGGTAAATATCTGGGCAACTTGATGGTGACTTTTAACGACGAAGGAGATGTGATCGCCACTGCTGGCCTCCCGATTCTCCTGGATAAGAGCATACCTCGAGGTACTATTGTAGTTATAAATTCTATTTGTCGTAAAAAATAGTGCGTTCGTCATCGTTAACTTTACGATGCAGATCCACACGTCCTGCAGGAACTGATCCCATTTCGAAAAGAAGTCGAAGCTTTGTCAGAGAAAGAAGTTGGAAAAACGCTCGTCTTCTTAGATGGTAATCGTCTGGCCTGTCGTATGGTTGAATGCAATCTTGGAAATTTCATTGCTGATGCCTACGTTGATTTGGTATGCTAAAATTATACAACGTGACAATTCGTGAATAATCATTCGTAATTTGAATGTAGTTTACCAAATTTGCAGGCGAGGGTCAATGGAGTAAAGTGGCTATCGCTCTCGTCAATGGCGGTGGAGTCAGGGCATCCATCGACGAACGATCCCAAAATGGTGAATTCATTTAATCCGAAGCACTTTTCTAAATATACAATGGGATTGTGTCTTGTAGGATCCATCACGTACGGTGATCTTCTTTCAGTCGCACCTTTCAGCAATACAGTGGACATAGTAAAAATCAGTGGTGAAACGTTGAAGAATATTTTCGAGTTTACGGTGCATGATTACGACCCATCAGCTCTGGATCCCTTCGGTGGATTTCTGCAGGTTTCTGGTAAATGGTTTTTTTTAGTCACGAATTCTTTTAAGGTTTTGCTATGGAGCAATGATCCACAGGTCTCCAAGTTTCGTACGACATTGCTAGACCTACAGGCGATAGAGTAGTAGAACTGTTGGCACGATGTAACAATTGTCGTATTCCAGCCTACAGCCCGGTCCAGCCCAAGGTTAACATCTAGTAACATGAATATAAAAAACATCTGTTCATTGTAATCTTTGAAACGTAATTACTAGGAAATCTATGACGTGGCGATGCCTAGCTTTTTGGCCGGTGGTGGCGACGGTTTTGATATTAAAGGCAACATCACTGAGCACACTTTGACTGGTAAAATCAAAGCCAACTCCATGTCCAGTTAAATCTAAAACAACGAAAGTTATTATTTATTGTCACACATAGGTATATTAGATGTGGATGCAGTTATCCGTTACATGGAGAGATCGTCACCCATCACCATTGGTTTGGAAGGTCGGATTCATTTTGTTACCAAAACTTACCCCTTGCCTTGCGATGAAGTTGCTAGCAAAACACCAGCACCAGAAACTGCTGGATTTACAAGCTCTTCGAGTTTCACAACTTTCAATATTCTCCTGGTTTCTATCACAACCCTTTCGGCGTTTTCAGTAACAGCTTTTTAACACCTAAAAAGAACGTACATGTTCTCTAATTAGATGACTATTAATCAATCGTCATTTTCTCAAATTACCTCTTCGTTTGGCTAATGAACTGACTTAAAATTTTCTCTCTTTTTTTTTCCCTTTAAGTACGAGACGTAAGCCCAAGCCTTTTCGGATTGTCCGTCATTAACTAAAATCGATTATAGATTATGTTCTAAACCTCAGACACGAAAAGACCGGATTGAGGTTATTTACTGGCTTGTAAGCAGCCACCAATTAAAAAAACAAAACAATGCAAAGCAGTACAGTACCCGATGATGCGTACGCTCGGTAGACAACTGAAAATAATTGCCGCGCCACGTCAAAGGTCAACGACGCCATTACATGGCAGACCAATCCAGTACACTAAAATGCGGGAAGACGAGAAGAAAATGGATGCAACGGTGCCAAACCAGATAACATAGACAAATACTTAATGGTTACAATTGACAATGCTCATATTTTACTGGCGAATGTGATAACGAGAAATACCTTAACAAGCCGAACCGATAATCGAAGGACAACGCAATCGGAAAAGAAGTCTCTGTCCATTGTGTCCTCTGCATGTAAACGAAAAAGGAATTAATTTTTCATAAACTTCTGAGAGGACGTGGGTTGTGTGTTGATCCTGTCACAACGGTGAACCAATCGCGTCGACAGTAGTATATAGGTTTAGTTAGACCCGTAGAATATTAACGACTTTGTATTGACACTAAAAAAAACACGCACACTCACGCACGCAGAGACAGTCACGCACAACTGAGCATAATAGATTCACCAACAAACTGAGTGTTATAGATCTGTGTTGAGAATGGGAGGGAGGGTGGAGATGATCTACATCGATGATTTCCCCTATTACACGATTTAGCACATTTGATACAACAAAGCCTCTCAATCACTCCAACCTCTGCGTAGAATAAAAATTGGAATTTAAAAAGAAAACAAATTAAAAACAAAAAAAAACAAAAAAAACCAAACGCAAAACAAAGACATCAAAAATTGTGTTTTTAAAAGAAAAACAAAAATAGACATCAAATTATAGATATGTAGATCACTTCTATCAGCCCTAGAATATGCTGACACGAATATTGATTTCACAAATTTTTTTTTTTTTTTTTTATTTTTTTTTTTTTTCCTTTTTTGTGTCATAAATTAGAAAACAACTCTCAAAATGATGATTTTTCGACAGGTGGTATAGAAGTGGTGGAAAAACAAAATTCCACGACCTAAAAAAAAAAAATGATAATGTCGTGTTACGAATAGATTGCACATAACGTCCCTTTTCCCCCTTTAATTATAATTAAGTGTGTTAAACTTGACTCGAAATTAAAAAAAAAAAGCACAACGAGACATCGTAACAGATATGCATCAGTTGATATCGATTTTGAAGTTCAATATGTCGAAGTAGAAAATCCTGAAAATTTGAAGACGAAAACAAATGACACGACGTGCCAATTTAAAACCAAAGAAATAAAAAAATTTCATGAAGTAAATTGATTGTTGAAAAGAAGAAGAAACGGCCTCAAACGAAGGGGTAGTGGTGGTGGGAGAGTGACACTGTATGATATTTAAAATTTTCCAAAGAGTAACGTGGGGGTGGGCTAATTTATGTGGGTGTGGCCTCTGAGTGATGCGCGGGAGCCGGTGGAGGACTGGCCGACGTCTCGGCCTCCAACTCGTCCTCCTCGTCATCCATGTCGTCCATATTCTCGTCCCTGTCTTGGTCCCGGTCCTGATCCTCTAAAGCGGCTTGACTAGAGCAGTAGTATTTCTTGTGAGCCAAAAACGTGTTCATGTAGGTGAACGTGATATTGCACGATTTGCAGTGCTTCCGGAACGGATCGCTCCCGGTGGCGGCGCCTGCAGAGCCCGAATGGAAATCCGATGCCGAATTGCCTAGAGGAGGAGAGTGACCGCCCGAATGGGACGAATTGGAACCGCCGGTTGATGATTGGTGCATCATCATCACGTCATCCGGATCGATCTTCACTTGGATGGCTTCATCCGGCGATCCGGTGGATATCATCCGGCCCGACGGCAGCGATGACGGCGTGCTGGTGAGAGCCGGTCGCGGCGGAGGAGAGTGATGATCCGTTATCGTTTTGATGCGATTTGCGGCCGCGTTGGCATCCGCGAAAGGCGGTTTGGCGATGGCCGCCGGATTGTTGTTGACGGCCTGCTGGAGAAAATTGGAACTGACGACGGCAACGTCGCTGATTTCCCGTCCGTGGACCAGCTTCGAATGGCGGATGACATTGCCCCGATAGCTGGAGCTGTAGCAGCAAAGATCGCAGAGGAAGAGTTTGTCGGATCGGCATCCGGCTCCAGTGGTCGGTCCCGGAGAGTGATTAGCGATCCGCTGGGCCAGCTGGAGAAACTGCAGTCCGGCCAGAGACGATCCTCCCAGCTCTCTGCGATCTCTGGCGTTTCCGCCCGAGGGATCCGCATTTTGCGGATGGGCCGCCGAAAGAACTTTGGCGCAGACTTCCGGCGGGATTCCCAGCGATTTAAAAATTTGATCCACATCCGGCGGGGAGTTTGGCATCCCTCCGGCCGCCGGGTTGAACTCGCCAACGGCGCCGCTTCCGCCCATGATGCACGAAATGTAATTATCTTCGCAGAGATCCGCATTCCGCCGGTCGAAATGGATGCGGACGTGGGTCCGCATTCCGCGCAGCGTGTTGCCGCGGTAACCGCAGACGGAGCAGCGGAATGCCCTCACATTCGAGTGCGTCTCCACGTGTTTCTGCGCGGAAGCTGCTGTCGGGCTGACGACGTCGCAACACGGGCACTTCCATCCCTGAGGCTGGATCGATCCCGATCCACCTGCCGTAGGACTTCCTGTTCCGTGATTTAAATCAAATAAAAATGAATTTTGTTCGGCTTTTTAAAGTGACAAGAATAAGTAATAATATGTAATACCATTGTGACCGGGAGACGGGCCGGACGCGTTGGGCGAGACGGCCAAAGGTTCCGCATTGACTTTTCGAACGTCCGTGGCGTTTTTAAGCGCCGGATCGACTTCCCTCTTGGGGCAATAGAAACTGCGATGAGCCTGCAGGACAACGGCGGATTCGAATTCGATTCCGCACAGGGGACAAGCGTGTTTGGTTGCCCGCTGAATGACCGGATCGCGATGGACGGCAGGTGTCCCTGCTGCCACTGCCGCTTCTTCCGGCTGATTGCCGTTCACCTGTTCGGCAGCCGGTTCTTTGCCGGCCGGCTGGCCCGGCTGCTGCTGGTGTCTAGCAGCGCAGTAGTACTGCTTGTGCACCAAGTAGCTTTCCATCCGCCGGAAGCTAATGTTGCATTCTTCACACGGGATGGCGCTGCTGGGCCGCTGCGCCTGATGGATCAAATCCGTTTTATTAGACGGGGACAATACGGCGGAGGAGGAGGTGGTGGTGGGCGGGGCTTTGAAACTTGCTTGCAAAACGGCGTTCTCCAGCATGGCCAGCCACTGGGCCGGATTGGATGTCATGTCGTGGCCCGAGGGGACTCCCAGGCACATGCCCAGCGCTTCCAGCTCGGCAAAGACTTTGGGCGGAAGGAACGGAAGTGCCGGCTGCTGTTGCCCCGACGCATTGTCGGGGCTCGATTGATTGACGTGCGCCAATTCTTCCCTTATGCGGATGCCTCCGGTCGCGTTGCTGTTGGATTCCTTGGCTACCGACTCCTTGCGGGACGATTCCGTCGCGGCCGGATCCGATTCGCTCGTTTTTGAACTGAGATCCAGCGCAGTTTCCGGTGGAACGGCGGCCGCATTGGCCGCCGCCGGTGAGGGCGGCTCGGCCGGAAGCGGGGCGGCCGGTGGGACAGGAGTGACGGGCGCGGATGGAGCTACCGTCACAAGTGGAACGGCAGCCACAGCCGCCGGGGTAGTCGAAGCGGCCGGAGTGACGACGGCCGATGAGGTCGTCGATCGTGGCTCCTCCGGCGAATCAGCGCGGAACTGGATGTCTCCATGCGGCGAAACGATGACCGAATGAGGCGGCATGGGCTGATCGGCCGTCAGCAAACGCGCGGATTGCAGGATGCACAATGGAATGACGATCGGCGGATGGGTGGGCAGCATCAGGATGGTCATAGGACCTCCGCCCGCGTTCTGAGCCCGTCCGGCAACGCTTTCTCCAGCTGCAATGGATTTCTCCAGAGATGGGACAGGCGATCCGGCCGGTAGGTTGGCGCCGGCCATTTTCCGCGACTGGCAATAGTGCTGCTTGTGGACTTGATACGTTTTGAACGATGAGAACTGGATCTTGCAATCGGCGCAGAACCGATCCGCCCCGGAATCGACCGGTTGGCCGCCACCTCTTCCTGCAACTTGTTCATGGCGCGAAATTCCGGAGAGGAACCGGCCGTCGGTCTGTCGGACGATAAGGAACGCGACGTTTCCAAATGGCCAGCCGGAAGCGGGGGAGGTGAGACGGGATGTGTGGCTAAAAGCGGCAGGCCAACGTGAACCCTCATGTGTCGGTTGAGGCTGACACGCTTATCGGCGCTGAACGAACAATACGGGCAGGCGTAATAGCGTCCGCTGCGTCTAATCTTGGGGGCGGACGGCCGGTCGTTCAACTGCCACACACACACACACACAAAAAAAATGATATCCGTTTAAATTATGTCAAAAAAAAAAAAAAAAAAAAAAAAAGAAATGGAATCATTTTGATATTTTAGTTTTTTTTTTTTTTTTAATGCTCACCAGTTCGTCCATGGGCTCGGGAGTTTGACTCCTGCCGTTACTCAGGGCAACGTTGGCCATCATTTCCGGCTGCGTCGGAAGCGCAGGAAGCGGAGACGCGCTGGTGACAGGTGCTGCGGCCGGTGACACTTGAGGTCGTTTGGAGCAATAGTAAGTAGCGTGGGCGCTAAGGGTCGAGGCCGAACTAAAGCAGATTCCGCACGATGGGCACATATGATTTAATCCAGCTGAGGAAATTTGAGAAAAAAAAAAAAAAAAAAATCAAACAATAAGATAAAATTCAAATCATTTTTTCTTGCATGTTCTTCGTTACCTGATGATTTACTGCTAGCCGGAGGAGTTGGAGACAATCGATTCGGAATCGGCGGTGGCGGCGGCGGTGGTGGAGGTGCCACGGGCAAATTCATCAAAGAACCTTTGAAAAAAAATACACACACACACACGAAAAAAAAAACAAAAAAAACAAAAAAAAAAACATTAGAATAAATAAATAAAAATTCGTGTTTCAAATTAATGAGTTGTCAATTATTTGTTGTCTATGTTCCTTACGCGGAAATACATAGTTTCAATCCCCCCCCCCCCCACAAAAAAACAAAAAACAAATACAATTCAACGAAATCCAGTTTAACTGATAGACGAAAAAATAATTTGCATAAAGCAGAGTGTTATCTCTTTTTCTTGAAGAAATAGGAAAAAAGAAGAAGAAGGAAATGGTAGTTGAAAAAAAAAAAAGGGATCAAAGAGAAGAGCTTTGAAATCATCATCCCCGGCGATTGAGATTTGATGTTTCTGCGCGATAACAATTGAAAACGAGTCGGGAGGGCAGTCATCTTTTATCTTCTTCTTTCGTTCCTTATATTCTCTCTCTCTTTTCTTTCTTCTTGTAGAAAAAAAAAACTGGAACTGGTATAGAATACATTATGCAGCTGCTGGGTCGATGCGATAATGCGCAGCGATGGCTGATTGGCCGCTGATGCGTTCAGTGTGTCGCGGTGCCGTGTTCAGTTTCCATTAGCTGGCGCAATCAAGATGTAGATAAATCTGTATACTACTCTCCCGACTCCTCTCTCTCTATCTCTCTCTCCAGTATTATATATATATATATATATATACACACATTCAGGATAATATATAGCGGAGGAAAGAGATCTAGCAAAAAGGCTGGAAGTGGGGGGGGGGGGGGGGGGGGGGGGGGGGGGGGTGGGCCGGCCTTCTTGCCCCACTCTCCGGGGGGAGGGTGGCCTTGAATGGAGAGATGCTGATATGGACGTCGCCAAAAACATATATACAGAGAAGAAGAAGAAGAAGAAGAAGGAGGAAGGTTCACTGGGCGACGAGTTTATCAGGCATCCAAGTGAACTAGCGCAATAATCAGCTGGCCGGAAGGAACTGCGGGATTTTAGCCTTCGTAATCATAATCGCTGCACACACAAACACAGAAATTGAATTCGAATGAATCCCAAAAAGGGACTAGACGCGTTTTTTTTTTGTTTGTTTGACCGACTACGTTGACGTCACGTACCGACAACACGCGTTAATCAATCAGGGAAATTCAAAAAACAAAACAATGTTCTTATTTTAAACCGCTGATTAATCAAACAAATCCCATTCGCTTCAAATTTTTTTGTTTGGTTTTTTTTTTTTTTTTTAGAGATTAATCGAAACACATCCGGTCGGCCTTGGATGATGGACGTAACCCTATCTCTCTAAAAAAATCTATCAGCATCATCAATGATTGTGTTATTTTTCTTTTTCCCGTTCCATTCCATTAATTGGTTATTCGTTTTCCATTTTTTACGACGACAAGAAAAAGGAACGAAAAAAACAAAACAAAACAAAACAAGTCCGTCCGGTTTCTTTTGTAACACCCCATCGATACGTTCCAAAGAAAAATGAACGGTCCCATTTTCAAACCAGAATGAATCAAATGAAAGAAAGGCTCACTTACCATTGGGTATGCTCTGACGTAACAATGCAAAGTACTGCAGGCTGTGCAGGAGGTCAGCGCTGAGCAGCGGATGTTGAGTCGGTAGGCCCGGCACTGCGAGTTGGGCCGGCGGCGAGGGCCTGGATGCGCTCGGCACGACAATCAATTCGTCCTGTTCGATTTCGCGTCTCCGTTTCACGGCCGCCATGTTGCCGGCCGCGGCTTGTTGTTGCGCAGGTGGAGGAGGCGGCGGTGGTGGTGTAGGTGCGATCTGCGTTTTGCCCGATTTCATCGGCGGCTGGTCCGCGTCTTCCGACGGAGGCCGAGACGGAGGTCGGCCCCGACTCGAAGGGATGAGCGGATGAGCGGGCGGCGGCGGCTGCGGCGGAGGTGACGCAGCTGCGCTGGAACTGGTCGTCGTCAAACTGACACCGTCCTCCTCCAGTTCTTCCTCCTCCTCCATCGACAATGCAGACGACTTTGTATCGCCGCCGTTGAGGCTGTCGTCGTCCATTGCACCTCCTAACTCGTCGTCTCCTGTTTTTCAAAAAAAAAAAAAAAAAAAAAAAACATTCCGCCAATGAAATCAGTTGAATCGAACCATCGCTAGCAATGCGAGTTTTTTTATAACATGATTTTTTTCTTTTCGTTCTAGAGATGCGCTTCTATAGATTGCGAGCCGCTCTTCTTCTCGTCAATTCACCTGTGTTACTTTGAAACAAAGAAATAAATAAAAGGATGTGTAATAATAATAAAAGCCAGTAGGGGGGGGGGGGAGGGGAGAATCCAGCCATGCGCTGCGTGAATATTTCAGATTGTTACGCGACGTTGAAAGAGCACCGGGTAGAATCGCGAAAAAAATAAATAAGCGAAGAAGGGGGATTTGAAAACGCGCGCGCGCGTGCGCGTTATGGATCATCCGTCATTTCCGGATGAATTGGCCGCAAGAACGCGATTGGTGCAAAAGAGGCGGGCGCGTGCGGGATTTAGAAAAAAAAAAAAAAAAAAAAAAAAAAAAAAAAAAAAGGGCACTGGTCTCTTTCCACTTGGTTTCGTCTGACTGAATCAAAACGCGGCTAGTTGGGATACCACATTATAATCATCAAATAGCAACAACAACGAATAATAATAAAAAAAATAAAATAAAATAAAAGAGCGAGAAAACAATGTCGTCCATCAAAGCCAAAATGAAATTGATCCGAACGGAATGCGGATGGATGATGGCTTTATCGCGATAAAAAAAAAAAAAAAAAAAAAAAAAAAAGGAGGAAAGAAGAAGAAGAAGAAAACGGTCAGCAATGCCGCGGGCGTTAAGAGCGCACGCAGCTTTGAAGACGTGGCTTCACCTATCGCACGCGCATACTCATTTATTTATAATTTATGGCTGAGTGATGCATCAGCTGATAGGAGAGCGCTCCCTGCTGCTTTTGCCCGTTGGATGCGATTTATTTTCGCGCGAATATTTTTTTTTTTTTTTTTTTTGCTTCTTCTTCTTCTTCTCCTTCTCATTTTCATCTCCATCGTCTGTTTAAAGCTTTTTCGGGCTGCCATCCAGAATAACAAAACAAAAAAAAAAAAAAAAAAAAAAAAAAAAAAAAAAAGGAAAACAATCTGAGATGCAGTTAAGAGATGGATGAGTCGCCATTGGCAGATAGCATCGTCTAGCGAACAGCTTTTTGACACCGTACATTGTGCGTCACATTATATTGAATGTCGTGTTTGGCGCACACACACACACACACACTGTTTGAAATTGAGGGGAAAAAAAAAAATAAACAAAAATCAGCTGACGACAGATGGCAGTTGGCAACTGATCCAATTACCTGACATTTGAATTTGTTTTTCAAAAAAGGGAAGAGAGAGAGAGAAAGAAAAAAAATCAAAATCAAAATAAAAATCCGTGACGGGAATGAAGAACGCGCGAGGTAAATGTAGCGTGACATTTTGTCCACTTCTTTGATCAATGATGTCCTTGATTCCGGCTGCGATCGGACGCGCCTTCCATCAAAGATCAAAAAGAACTTTGCCTTTGCACGTACGACCAGCAGTCCTTTTTTTTTTTTTTTTTTTTTTCAAGTATCACCGGATGAGTATCGTGTCATCATCATCACCCTGGTGGAACGAAAGGCGCGTTCCGCAATCATCTTTTCTTTTTCTTATCGGATGATGGCGGTGAATGCGCACCGTACGTAATTGTATCCAATCGATTTAGCGGATCTAGTCATAGAACATTGGAGCGCGCGTGTGTGTGTGTCTGTGTGTGACAGAATAATAAAAAAAAAAAAATAGGGAGAGGATAAGACGAGCGTAGATATTCCATGTGACGTCAAGCGGACGATCCAGCGCGCGCTTTTTGAACTCAATCACACGGAACCATCTTCGTTTAAACTAAAAATCTTCTTCTTTTTTTTTCTTTTCATTTTTACATGTCAAATTATTGAGTCTCTTTAATCTTATGCGTTCCTTCTTTTTTTTTTTTTTTTTCCTTCCCTATCAAAAAAAAAAAAGAAAAGAAAAAAGATTACATATTCCACGGTGGGGGGGAATGTCATTCCCGCAGGCAAAAGTGAGGCAAATGGAATGAACTGTTTAAACTTGGCTCCTCACTTCCCCCCTTTTTTTTTTTTCTATTTTGATTTCTGTTCGGACATTTTCCTTATTGTTTTTTTATTTTTCTTCTTCTGTCTTTTTCACATGGACATTTAGCCGTGTGTGTGTGACGAAAAAAAAAAACAAAAAAAAAAAAAAAAAAACGAAAAGGGAATATAGACGAGGGTCGTTTTTACGCGATAAGGAACATAACACCGAGGACAATCTGGCAAGGGAGACTCCACCGAGTCGGGAGAGAGTGCCCGCATTTTTCATCCATCGATTGGATAAGTCTGAAAGCTTCTCCCTTCTCTCTCTCTTTCGAAATCATTCGGCTTTATAAGATTAAGCTTCTAAAAACCAGCGATTCAAATCACTTTGCCGCCCTTTATTTTTAATTTTTTTTTTTCTATATCATTGCTCTCAAGCGGATGGGGAAAGGGAATGTTTATCCGCCGCAGCGGCGGCGTTCCCGTCTGACAGGAACGTGGACAAAAAAAAAAAATTTGATATTACCAAATACACGCACTCCATACACACACACACACAGAGACAGAGAGACACAGACATATGGGAGCTAGAGATGCTTGACGGGGGTCATATGTTGATTAGCATCTTACACATTCAACCGGATGACATCATCCGCCAAACGAGAGAGAAGGAAAAAAAAAAAAAATATAATCTTTCCGAAAACCCTAGAGGCTAAAGACAAACATTATTGCAGCATCTCTTCCTTTAATAAAATAAATTTAAAAAAAAAAAAAAATCAAATCTATTAGATTTTTTTTTTTAAAGGCGGGAAGTTTGAATATATTTTTTTTTTTAATGACTCGCATTCTCCGTTCGGCGATATAAGCAGAAAATGTTCACCATTTTTTAAAATATATTTTCGGAAACGCTATCTGACGATCTTAGTATTTTTTTTTTTTTTTTTTCTTGGCGAAAAATAAGGGAAGAATTAGAAAACGAAAGGGATGACTCCACTAGCGGATAAGGGAGGCGGAGTAGGACGAAAACGGCTAGCAAGCTCCTCCTTATCTTTGATGACGATCGATCGATAAGCAAGTCCCCAGTCGCCAACTCATCAAGATAAAAAGGTAAAGAGAAAAAAAGAGTGAGAGAGGGAAAAAGAACTTTGAAAGAAGAAAGTATTGAGGAGGAGGGTGCTATAGAGGTGGTAGGATGGCTAAGAAACAAGAGGGGCATAAAAGCCCAGGCAGATGATGGAAAGATAAAGACGGGCACGTCGGGACGCGGGCAGCAAGAAACAAAAATCGGAGTAAAAAAAAACAAAAGATAATGAGGAATCGATTGCGAGAGTGTGTGTCCTCTTCACGTCTCACGACTTTATTCGTGAAAAAAACAAAAAAAAAAAAACAAAAAAAAAGGCTGCTTTATCTTTCGTTCACTGCCGGTCATGAAAGAAACACACGCACCTTTCATTATTACGCCACGATATTTTTAAATTTCGGCTGGAAACAATGTATGACTTAAAGTGAGAATGATATTCGATTTAAAAATGTACGTACGAGAGCGCCGTATGCGGCCAAACGGCAAAAGAATTGTGTCAAAAAGAGCGATGTGAGAAGTTCACTACAATCACTTCACTGCGCCACTGAAACATCACAAACGTCAATGTAAACAAAAACAAATACAACAAGCGCTACGTTCAAACGAACTCTTTTACGCTTCCTCCTCCACACTACACACGCACGCAAAACCCGTGTTTTTTTCTTCCTTCCCCTCTCTTCTTCTTTTTTTTTTTTTTTTCAAATTGATTTTGTGTTGCTTCCTCACTCGCCGGAGGTCGGTCCAACACTGACACTCGCTCCCCAGGAAACTCTTTGGGCATTGGCGTGTTATTGGTGTGTGTGTGTGTGTGTGTGTGTAGTGAGGGATGGCGAGAGAAATGCAACATAGAGAGGAGGGAACTACTACTACTACTACTACTACCGCTGCTACCATACCACCCAGATAGCCTTCCAGTGTGTGACTTTTCTTCCTTCTTTTCTCCCCCCCCCCCCCCATCCTTACTCCCACCAATGTTTTCTTCTTTATTTCTAAAGGTGCCGGTCACCTTGTTTTCTCACCTCGTCGCTATGGCTTCCTACTGGGCTTCTAACGCTACCCCCTTTTTTTTTTTTTTTCGTTTGTTGAGTTTCCAATCACACGAGAGGGGGGACCCTTCAGTTATGACGTCATTCAAGTTTGGCTTTTTCTTTTTTTTAAACTTTTTTTTTATTTTTAAAGGAAATAAGAAGATGCATTTCTTTTTCTGGCAGCATCGCGCTCTGTAACTCGGCCGAAATTCTTTTCTAGGGAGGGGGAGTAATGCCATCGATATCAAAAGCATTCAAGATTGTAAGTTGCGATTAGCCGAGTCGAGATAACAACGCGAGTCAGCTATCCTCCATATTCCCATCGCACACACACATACACACACACACACACATGAATATCTTCAATATAAATCAAAAAATCTGATTTGTTTAAAAAAAACAAAAAATGGTGTGTTTTTTTTAAATAATAAATAAATACAAGAGCATTGGTTAGGTTGTGCGAGCAGGATGTGCGAGAGAGAGGGAGCGATAAGCCGGTCATGAAAATACCAGCCGAGATAAGAACGATATCAAAGTTTTCCTATCTAGAGAGTTAAAGGCAAGCGAGAGTACAGCAGAAAGAAAAAAAAAAAAAGGGAAGATAGAAATGTCTGAAAGATGTTTCGGTGATAATACAAGTACTCAAGATGTAAACGCAGACGATATAAAATGTATATAAAAAAAAAAAAACATTTAAATATGTGGGTTAGACGATGCAAGGATCGTCATTCTTTTCTCCAGAGGGTCCCTTAAAAGAAACTGATTATTTGTTTTAAAAAAAAAAAAAAAAAAAAAAAAAAAAAAAATCAGTTTCATATGAATTCAGAGTGTGTGTGTGTGTGTGTGTGTGTGTGTGTGTGTGTGTATTACATGTATAGAGTTTCGATTAGAATGACGCGGATAAGGGAGAGGAACAGTGAAGCATCAGCCAAAGCGAGAGTGTCGCGTGTGTTTCGATGGCGTCTGCGAGAGTGAGATAACCGTTTTGCGGCTGCCGAGGGATAAGGAGGAGGTGGAGAAATCAATCCGCTTCGCCTTGCGTGAGGGATAGAGCAGCGATTTTGATATGCCTCTACGATGCGCGCCAGGTCTTGCAAGAAAGCCGATAACGATGGGAGAAAAAAAAAGGGGGAAATAAAAAAAAAAAGACCGGCCAGAAGATGATAAAAAAAACATTTTAAAAGTACGCGCGAGTTGATTGAATACAGGTTTTTTTTTGTTTTGATAAAGAAAAAAAAAGGATGTATAATTTAGGTTCTATTTTTTAACCTATAATGTTGAGGGCCTTTACGTCTCGTCGGTAGCGACATCTAGCGATGATTGTCTGACATTTTACTTTGTTCTCTCGACAGATGGCGTTAATTAATAATTTTTTTTCCAATTAAATTACGAAAAACAATGTCATCGCCAAGTTCTAGATAATATCGAAACGATAGTGCAACGTTAATAAACGTTATGAACGGTAAATTTTAAGCAAGTCACAAGATAAGGATGCGGAAGGGGGGGGGGGGGACGATACCGCACTACGTCCCCACAAAGATAAAAATTTCGGAAAAAGATAATAATAATTTTATAAAAATCACAGCTGTTTTGCTTCTGCTCTCGGCTGTCAAACAAACGAACGATAAGATTTATTCCAATTCGATGAACGATCACGTCTTCCCAACATTTCGCTTCGAAAACACAGACGAGATTCATAAAGGCCAAAAACAGTATTTTGTTTACATAATTCTTTCTTTTTTTGTTTTTTACGTACAAAATTTTTCAATTCCCTAATATACAAATTTCGTTCGTTTTTTTTTTTTCTATTCATTCCCGGCGCTTACTTATTATATATTTTTTCCCTCCTGATTTTGTCTTATCTTAATCATATGAAAAATATGTATATTATATACGAGAAATCTCTTTCGGATGGAGAGACTAACCTTTTAAGGACAAAATTCTAATGAAAAAAAAAAAAAATGAAAAGCCTTCAAAAAAAAAAAACTCTTCAAAAAGGAAAGGAGGGGGATATAGAATCCAGAAGGTTTTTTTTTTGGGGCGCGGGCTTCTATGGAATCAAACACGGAGAGACACACGAGAGATTACAGTCGGACTTGATTCAAATCATAAAGGGATGTAAAAATCCACATAACAAAAAAAAAAAGAAAAAAAAAGAGACAAAATAATAAAAGGATAACAGAAGGGAAGAAAAAAAAAAAGAAAGAACTACTACTACTAATAATATGCATAAAAAAAGATATAAGCACGCAGAATAAGGAGATGGCTGTTGTTGTCATGCACTGGCTGGACGGGATCTTGTCGTCTTATCTATCTCAGAGTGACTTTTTGTCCGTGTGTGTGTGTGTGTGTGTGTGTTTATAGTGTAGTACTACTGCAAGAGGAGGAGGTGGTGGAGGGGTGGAGGTGGGCTTCGCAACGGAATGGCAAGAAGAGATAAGGCACTGGGAAGTCGTCGAAAATGATACGGCCCCGAATTGCGCGCGACCTCGTTCCCGAAAAAAAAAAGAAGAGATAACGCGCATACATAAAAGTCAATCATTTTTTTTTTCTTTCTTTTTTGCTTTGCTCTCTTCCTTTTTTTTTTTTTTGTTGTCCCGTTGGCCTGTTGTGTCCCCTGGGCGTTCGATTAGAGAGACATTTATTTTATATATATATATATATATATATTCATTCAACATCTCCATCAAAAGATGGTGGAGGAAGGGGAGGAGGAATCACACAAAAGGCAGATTGTGAACTTCGCTGCTCGTGTGAGTTTCTCGGGATACACCCCCCCCCCCACAAAACAAAAAAAAAACTCGTTCAACAGCTTTTTTTTTTTTTCACAATATAAAAAAAAAATGCATCACAGTTGGATAATCAAGCGTCCCTGCCTTCAGCACACGACCCACCCGCAGCGTCACTCCAGCAGCGATCATTTTCTTCTTAAAAGAATAAAAAAAAAAAAAAAAAAAAAAATGCGTGATATCCTATGCCAGCAAATATAGACACACCCTAATCTATTTCATCACCCCCTGGAACTATACGTTTTTTCTTTCTTTCTGGCATCGCTGTTGTGGGAGGGTGAGGTCTATTTTTTTTTTTTTATTATTGCAAAGGATCAAACATGTTACTCTTCTTTCGATCGCAAGAGATTTAGAGTTAAACCTACAAACGAAATCATTTTCAAAATATTCAAATGAATAGTTGATGTTTAATTCTACTGCGAAGCGAAGGGTGAAGGCAAAAAGGGATCCATTTTTCGGTTTAAATTGAATAGAGCGAAGCAGTTTTAGGTATTAGCAAACAGCACGGCTGTCGGGCCGATTGTTATGAATTGGAATTAATGCGATAATATGTAAGCAAACAATCATTTTTTCCCTTCTCAAAAGTACACAATATTTGTGTTATCTAGCGGTAGCCAGCACTACATTTTCACGCCGTAAGTCTCTTTCAACTCTACGAGCTAACCAATCCTTTTTTTTTTCACCCCAAAAAATGGGGATTTACTCACACACACACACACAATATCCATAACTCAGCAAAAGACTGATGGATAAACACAAGCGAAAAAAAAAAGGCCTACACACACACACACACACACAGCGTAAGTATATAGAACGGCTTTCTTATCAGTCTGAAACCAAGCAGGCCGAGCAAACACACACATTTTTCTTTCCCCCTCCTCCCGCTTTATATATATATATTTTTTTTTTCAATAGAACTATTACACATAATAAAGAGTACGTTATACGTAGAAGGGCCCGTATCTGTTGGGTAGCAGCAGCAGCAGCATCCAACATGGCCTACCCCGATTACCCCGACTGGCTGTGCGAACATCAGCGTGAGATACACACAATGCTTTTTAAAAGCTAAACACACACACACACACACACACACACACGCTCTATATTTTGTTTTGGCTTTTCTACTCGGGCAGTTTTTGAAAGAAAAAAAAAAAAAGAAGAAGAAGAAGAGCCCCCCTCCCTCCTTTGGAATTGATTCCGTTACGAAGCTTTTGCGCTATCTCGGCGCGCACCCCTTTTCCTCTCTATGCAGTTCACGGCCTTTTAAACCGTTAAAGGAATAAATAATAATAATCATGAAAAAAAAAATAAAAATTCCCTTTCTCTTCTGTTTGCCCTGCCCACCGGAATAGACGACGAAGGCCTACGTGAGCGCAAGTTTCGCTGGCATACTGTTGATATCAAGTTTTGCGGTGTGCGTCGCGACGCCGTTCGTTATTATTTCAGATAGGCCGTCATCCGGGCAAAGAGAGAATTATCGTCATGTGTCAGAGACAGTCAAACAAAACAGGGAGGGGCGGGATGGGGCTTCACGTGATTGGAATCAATTCAAATGAGATGAGGCCAGATCGAAATGAAGAGCGCCAACATTCTGAAGCGCGTCAGATAGGCCAAACTACGTATATAAAGCGAGTAGGACTTTGGGGGAGGGGGGGGGCATATCATCCAATCACGCAGAGCAGTTGCGCATCAAAGTGCAGAAACGTCGTACGTAAATAATTCAAGAAGTTTAAAATTCAAAGTTGATGTAGAGCGGCTTTAGAAATACGAGATGCCACCTGGTGTGGGGTAACAGTAGCTTTGAAAAATGCTCATTCTTTTTTTTTTTTTTTTTTTTTTTTTTCAAAGAATGATATATTTTTTTCCCCCTGCTCTTGTCGGACGAGTTGAATGACAGCTGACTTGCTTCTATCAATTGCATGCATACACACACAGACGCACACACGCAAGTTGAGTTTCGGAGCTAGGAGGATGGACATTGTCATGGTTCGTTTCCATTACACTAGTCAGAGGGGAGTGTGTAGGAGGGTGTAGGCCTTTGAGTGTAGCGTCCAGATTCATTGGAACTTTGAAACCTGGGCAGAGTCGCTGATTTCAACGGACATGTATATATAATCAATACGCGTGCAATCGCCATTTTGGAAGGGGGGAGTAAGAGAAAGAGGGGAAAGGTTAAAAAAAAAATAAAAATGGTAACAAAAAAAAAAAAAACATTCGATATACTTAAAACAAAAAAAAAAATGCTTCATTTGCAGTAGCCGGAGAGAGTAATAATAGTAGTAGTAGTATAGTCTCGCTATACAGAGACCCTCCCCTTTTTATACACAAGAGTCGTCGGGAGTTTCGCAGTTAGTAAAAGGGCGGGTGGAACGCTTGATTAAGTAGTGATGGCTGGGAGGAAAACGGTGTGCACAGGGAGGGAGAGGGGAGGAGGAAAGGCTGACCGTCGCCATGGCAACGCTTTCTGGTACAGAGATGAGAGGTAGACACATCACAAGAGACTGCGTGAGCGCATTTTTCTTTCCTTTTTCGTGTGTGCGCGCGATAAAGATGGACCAGTACAACATGTTGTTCTCTCCCCTTTATTTTTCAGGCCCCAATAACCGAATCGAAATGCGAAATGATTTCGAAAATCGAAATGAAAGAATTTGAGGCAATCGGGCTGTATCGATCGCGAACGAAATCTGGGACAGCTGTTGAATTTTTGCTCTAAGTTTTGCGCGCAAAACAAAAAAAAATCACGAAAAGAAAAAAAAAAAAAAAAAAAAAAAAAAAAAAAAAAAAAAATCTGTGAGAGACAAGAGAACGAAGGCCCATAAGAGGGGGGAGAATGAGAGGGAGAGAGAGAGATGCGTACTGTGTATTGATCGACGCCAGTTAGCGAAAGGACCGAGAGAGAGAGAGATGAGAAGAGAATTCAATTGCAATTGTGCAAGTACGCGTCCCTTTTCTCCCTCTGCAACGGCACCGACTTGCGCCAAATCCCCTTTCCTATTTCAACAGCCTCCTCTCCTTTTTCCCACACCCGACAACGTAATCATAGGAGCTTCTAGATCCTTCGTCTTCCCCTTTCTAAAATAAAATGAATGAGTCCAAAAAAAAAAATAAAAAAAATAAAAATAAATCTAATGAAAAATGAAGCGCATCAAAAATTCGATTGAATGGATCACGCAAAAATCTGCTGGCCGGAGTGCGATAAAAGAAAAGTCGGCGGGTTTGCTCCTACTGCCATCATCATCATCTTCTTGTGGGCTGTTGGTTAGTCGCTTGTGATGTTTGGCCCAGACTTTATCGATAACATTTATCGCCGTTCTCGTTGCTCCTGTTCCCTTTAGTTCAACCCCCCCCCCCCATCTTTTTTTTTTTTTTCCTCTTCTTCTTGCCCTATCCTCTGCCTGTTTGTGTATACGGCGTGAATGCAATTCCCGACGACTATATGTGTGTTGCTTATCGCTGATCGCCAGACGCAACCGCTCCCGCACACCGCCCTCGGCTGCCCCCTTTTTTTTTTTTTATTTCCTTTACCGCGGCAGCGCAAACCCAACGAGCGAGAGCGATATGTCAGATGCATTTTTTGATGGACTCACTCACTTTTCTCTTGTTACGCTCTGTAGCGTGTATAACAAGAAATGGATTTAAAAAAAATTAAAAAAAGAAAAAAAAAAAAAAAGAAACTGGAATATAATGTAAGCAATGACTTCGGGACGTTCCAGATCAGAGGGGCGGGCAAAATCCATTTTTGGGAACCCTTTTCATTTTTTAATTTCTTTTTTTTTTTTTTATAAGTCCTGATTGGTCCGATTAGTAGAAACAAAAGACTTTTAGACAACGACCAATAGCTGACTAGACCATTGTTCTGTTACGGAGCCCCCCCCCCCCCCGTGTGTAGAGAGAAATCAGCTCTTGTAATCGTCAACTTTGATGATTTTTCTTCGACATCGTGTTTAACTAACAAACGACAAGAGCATCAACAATAAGAATTAAAGCAAAAGAAAAAAATGAAATGGATACGTTTCTCTCGAAACTGGACTTTGTTTTTTGTTTTTTTTTGTTTTCAATAAAAGGAAGAAGCCTAGCGAGCGAAAACAAAAGTCTTTGCTATTCTTTGTTGGCACATCGAGATGGATGCAACACAAACAGATGCTTCCAATCCGATGGAAACGGATATACGAGATTTCGCTTCTCGTTTTTCTCCGTATACGATCTTCTCTCAACACTTGAGCACGGCCACGGTGATAGAGGCCGGCCCCTATTGTTTCGCCATTCGTATTGTCATTGCGGTAAAAGTCAAAACCCTTCCCCTCCCCCCTCCTTCGGAAAAAAAAAACAAAAAACAAAAGAAAATTTTCGAATAATGTGGAAAAAGTCAAAACAAAAAAAGAATAAGACAAAATTTCATCCAATGGCAGAGCGTCCTCCTGCTCTTCGCTCATCATCAATTCACGGCGCGCGTGTGTGTGGTCTGTGTGATGGTCTTCTCTATTGGTCTAAGATCACGACCTCAGATATGCTAATGATCCGATGTAGAAATAAAAAAAAAAAAAAGAAGAGGGGAACTTCAAAATCATCCACGTGATTTTCCATTTTACACGAGCAGAGGTGGAGGGGGAGCGAGAAAACGTGTAAAAGGATAGATGCAATTTCATTCGAAAACGCATTTCATATGACAATAAAAAAGAAATAGATATCCCCTATTGTTTTTTGGCGCGAGCCATTCAAACGAAAAAAAAAAAATAAGACCTTCGTGATGAATAAAAAAAAAAAATATTATGATCCGTCCGTGTGGGTGGCCTGTAATAACGATCCCTTCCCTACCGCACAACAATGAATAAAAAAAACACACACAAAAAGATGAGAAACAAAACAGCGATCATCATCGAGCCTCCCGCATGTTTTCATTTGATTGTTATGGTATTCCAAACAAATATTGGGAAACCAGTAGTAAAACAAAAAAAAACAAAAATTTCAAAAATGGCGCGGATTTTGAAATCGAAAATCGAAAATTCAAATCTTTTTATGATTTCTGGATTTAAAAAAAAAAAAAAAAAAAAAAAGATGAATGTCGATTTGCTGATTTGAAAGCAAAATAAAACAAAACAACGTGAACAAATTCGTGAAAAACACGAAATCCCCTCCAGGAAAAACGAAGAAAAATCGTTGAAAAAAAAAGAAAAGAAAAAAGAACGAACGCGGATGGAATCACGAATTCGACCAGCAGGCCGCATACCGTCACGTTCTTCTCTCTCTCTTTCGGTTGGGTGTCATGGGGCAAACAAACACAAGACACACCGTTGTGTGTGTGTGTGTGTTTTTCGTTAATCTACACACAGACACACACGCCGAATAAAAGCGCAACGGAGGCTATAACAGAAGAGAGAGAGAGAGAGAGAGAGAGCTATTCAGATTAGATCACTACGAGCAACTTGCTCCGGCATAATCTTACGCATTTGTTTTCTTTCAGTCTCAGAAAAGAAAATGAAAGGAAATACAAAACAAAACAAAAAAAAAAGAAGAAGAAGAAGAAACACGGAAAGGACATTTGGATCGAGAGCTGCCCCGATGCATTGAACGGACTGTATTCAAATATTTTATCTTGTGGGGGGGGGGGGGGGAGCGTTTGGAGATTGTTGCTTCTGTTGCTTGGTCTGTTTATCAGGATGGAGCGACGCCATCTATTTCCACCCTGCGATTCTTATTTGATTGGGAAGATGGAAAAAAAAAGAAAGAAAAAAAAAACTCACTCGGGATTTGTCTACGTCATTTTTTCTTCTCTTCCCTGTGAGAGATAACCAACTCTTCGTCTGCTGCTGTGTGTGGATATAGAAAGAAAAAAAAAAAAGAAGAAAAACTGACAAGAAAAGCTTTAGAAAGAAATCAAAACCTTTTTTTTTTTTTCTTCTTCTTCGTCTTCTCGTAAGAGAGTCAAATCTCTTGTTCATCTCTTCTTCTTTCGTCTGTTATTCGTCTGTTTTTTCTTGTTATCTCCTCTCTCCATCAGTATCGCAGTTCGAGAGACGGCGGGAGTCTTCCCCCCTCTCCAAATGTGTGCCCACCCAGTCCTTCACTTCTTTTTGAAAGACACTCCACAAAACTCCCAAAAAACAAAACAAAAAACTAAAATTTCCCTTTAAAAAAAAAAAAAGATTGATACAAGGCAGAAAGGTATCGTTATTAATATGCCGAACAGGTACACGGGGCGGATGGAAGCCGATGCGCCTTTTCTCGAAACCCCCCCCTCCTCCCAAAAAAAAAAAAAAAAACCAATTCGTTTTGCTTATTCTTTCAGCTACCGACGATATCCAAACACACACACACACACACAAAAAGAGATCGAGACATTCGAAGCGTCAGGGCCGCCCGTCGATGCCCGCATGCAAAAGAGATTTGTTTTTGTTTTTTCTCAAGGTTTTCGTTATTTTTGGGTGTCGATAGATCATCAGGGCTAATCCAAGGCTCTTTTCGTAATAATAACTATAAATAAAAGCAACACGATTTTCTTTTTCTGATGCGAACGGGAGTAGACAAAATGCTGCCGACGAATGTGTCAATGCCATAAATGAATGAATCACGAAAACAAGAGAATTTCGTTCTCTACGATAACAAGAAACAAACAAACAAAAAAAAAAAAAAAGGCGGCAGCCGACACAAAAACACAGTCATATTTGCAGTCGTAAAACGCATCGAAACGAAATGGAATGTGGACGCGTGTAAAATTCTCTCCTCATCAAACGGCCACGGTTTCGAGTCCGGCCAGCCACTCGCCGTTTTTCTTTTCTTTTTCTTCGTTTGTTAAGAAAAGAAATGATAGTAGTAATAGCAGTGTAGTAGCTGGTGTATCTATCCACCTTTTTTTTTTTTTTTTTTCCCCATTTAATATCCATGTAGTAGTGGTAGTAGTAGTGGTAGACGAAGGTTTTGCCCCTCTGTGCTGTCGGATTGATCGAAAGATATGCAAAACAGGAAGAAAAAAAAAAAAAAAGAACTTTTTTTTTTTTTTTTTTTTTTTCCTGTTTGATGATGCTTATCTGCGCATTCACTTCTTCTTCGTCTTCTTCTCTCCGGATGATTTCTATTTCTTTTTTCGATTCTACTAGCATCGTTCCTTTTTTTTTTTTTAGGGAGTTGAGCAGGTTAATCAAAAGCCCATATCAGAGGCTACAGCGGGAGTTGAGAGGTGGCGCCATCCCGTCCCGAAAACATTTTTTTTTCAAAAGAGTGTTCCTCCTTTTTTTTTTTTTAAAACAAAACCTGACGCTCTCGGGAGGAAGAATCTCCTCATCCACCCCCTCATTCAAGTCTTTGATTTCTTCTTGACCAATTCGGATTATTATTTCCGTCAAACACGCTGATGGATCTTGAAGACATCTCTTATCCATTCTCTCTCCCTCCCCCCTCTTTCCAATCCCGCATCCTTTAAAAAAAAAAAAAAAAAAAAAAAAAAAAAAAATATAATAACTGATAAAGGTCGGAATCAACACACAAAAAAAGTGAGAGATTATCATTTCGTTTTTCCCTTTTGGGGATGAGGAGGTAAACCGGTTTGTCCCAATCGTTGGCCGTTGTGCTTCCTGGATTTTTCAATCAAGATGAGCGGGACCATGCTCCTGTATAAGAGCTGGCCTTACAGACAACACGGAAAACTCGTCATTGTCGTCGGCATCGACGTAAACTATACAAATCAACTTGTTTTCGTCGAAATCATTTTCAGTTCGCTGGTGGCTACTGCCCTTTCAAGTTTTCTTTCTTTTTCGCTTATTAATTTTGATTTCTTTCTACTGCGCGTCTTGTGTTTTTTTTTAAAAATTTTTTTTTCAATCAAAAGAAAAATGATTAAAATTTATTCGACGACACATAAATATGAACGTGCCAGTCATCGGTCAAAATGAGAAAACAAATGAAAAAGAGAGAAATAGGGCGCGGTCAAACTATCAAATCATTATGGATTTCTTTCTGTCCATGTTATGGATTGGATAGTAGTTGGGCCGCCTATTTTTTTTTCTTCTATATAAAGGAGCACTTCATCTCCAATCAAATATGAATCACACTGACTTTGATCTATTAAAACTTTAGATAATGCACGAGCATGTGGCAACAGTGGCACACGAAGGAGAGGGGAACGCCGTGACAGCCCCATCTCTTCCCTTTTTATTCCTTAAAAAAAAAATGTCCTTATACTTTGCTGGCCCCCCTCCCATGTAAATTGTATGTAGTGCGTAACACCGGGGCTGGGCAGAAAGCCGTTTAGGAATTATTGAAAAGGTGAGCGGCATGTCGTGCGATCGACGATGGATACAGAACGCAAGAAAGAAAAAGGACGAGCGGATGTGTCGCTTTTTTTAAAATACATTCCCGCCGATCGATTCGTGTCCATCGCTTGCCCGCCTTTACTGCGTCCGTCCTAAAAGCGGTCCAAATATAACCATCAAAAGGTACACATTTTCCAGCGAGCGAACAACAATCCTAACCTCTGCCCGTTTGCGTGTCGGATGGGTAAACAAGAAACAGGTGCACATCATCGCACCGGTTTCAAATGCGCATTAGTTCAAATTTCTTTTCAAATTACCCGCCAAAGTAAAAAAAAAAAAAAAAAATCTATTTGAATTTCTTGTTTGTTTGTTTTTTCCCTTTTATCAAAAAAAGAATGCGTTTTCCGCGAACGCGAGGACAAACACAATTTTGCAATAAAAAAAAAAAAAAAGAATTCGGGTCGCGCTGGGATCCAAACACCACATTCCGCTAGAATGAATATTAACAAGTAGTGGAGCAATCAACATAATCACAATCAAACCCTCATGCAAAAAAAAATAGAGGGGAGAGAAAGAATAATAGAAGGAAGATAAAAATAAGAAGAGAAACCTTGTTTTCTTTCTCTTTCCAGGTAGAAGCCATTTTTAAAACGGGACTATAAATAGACAGGCGACTACCGAAAATAGACCAAATTAGCGGTCAAAAAGAGAAAGAAAATAAAAAATATATATATTTATTTATATCGTTACAAGCGAAAAAAAAAAAGAGAACAGGGGTGGTGTGTATAGAGCAAAAGATTACAGAAGACAAAAGAAAATGAAATAAGCTTTCAAAAAAAAAAAGAAAAAAAAAAAGGGAACTCGGGCCACCGTCCAAAAATCGACAGTCTACGTTTTGATTGGTGGCAAGCGATAAGGGTTGGTTGTTTTCTGTGGTAGTTAGTGGTGGAGTTTTCCGACCGCCATCCATCAGTGCCAGTTGTTTTCGTTTTTTTTTTTTTTTCGAACGAAAAAAAACAAAATCAAATAAAAGACGGGAAGACAAATCAAGACGCGACCGAAATCAAAATGAAGCGTATCATTTGCGTACGTGCACATTGGAGAGAACACGCCAAAGAGCTTATAGCTAATAAAAAATAAAAAGCCGGTACGCGCGATTGCGTCACATGATGTTTTTTTTTTTTTTTTGTTGGCTTTTCTCATTTGCTTTACGGGATTTAAGAAAATAAGAAGAAGAAAAAAAAACATGTGAGGAGAAAGGCATTTTCCGCCCCGTTTCAACAGTTTGGCCATTTATAGACACGTAGTTCTATAGTGGGCGGACGATCTTGTTCTTTTTTTTTTTCCAGCATTGGGAAACCAACAAAGTGAGACACACGCAAAGTTCATTGGTTGAAAATGATTCAATAAATCCGATCCGAAAATAAGTTGGGAGAAAAAAAAATAAATAAAAAAGGGAAAGGAAACGCCCCAAATCGTTGCCGTAATGCATTAGCTACCTAAGCTGTTTTTTTTTGTGTTGCTCGATAACACAAAAATTCTAAACGCAAATTTCTCTATGCTAATGTCGTGATTTTTTCGATCGTTTGGCGTACAAAAATAGATCGAAACAATCGAATCGCCATTCCTACTCCCGCACGCAATTATATCGAGTCATGTGACAATCAAAACGTGATCCATTTGCGAAAAAATCCCACGTTATGTTTCACGCAAAACACGATTTTGCCAAACGAAAATACTTTTACCTATTTCCTCCTTTCATTTTTCTTACGGCAAGAAAAATCGCAAGGCCTCGAAAGAAAAAAATTAATTTGAGTGGGGACTTACTTTTCACCGGTTTTGGATTGCTCTGCTTCCTCCGTGACATAATAGTCTCTCTTGTTAAAAAATTCTTCAACAGCGTCCCGATGTAACGAACCGGCTGATTTGTTTTCCAACACAGCCCAAAGAAATGTTTCTATTTTTTTTTTTCACACCAACTGAAATAATAATAAATTTTTTAAATGTTGTTGAATTCGAAACAAAAATTGGGGTTCTCTTATTCAAGCAAATGTTTTTGCACGCAATTGTCTATTTTTTTTTTTTCGAAAATTCTATTAAACAAAAGGGAAAACAAACAAACATGAAACGAGAGGCGTGGCCGCTGCTGGTGGAAAGCACGTCCTCTCGCCACCGCACGCGAGCGACTACTGGTCTCTCGGCAGCCACCGGAGGCGGCTGCATGGCCCCACGAACGCGACTTCCAGTTCACTTTTCTTTTGCGCTCAAAAGGAAAGACAGAGACAGTCCAAGAGAAGCAAGCAGAAGGGGGAGTGGGAGTGAGGATATCATTGCCTAACATTTTCAAACCGAATGAATAGCAATTTTTTCCTTCTTTAAAAGCGCACACGTCTAGCCCGCGGCTCGCTTACGACCGCTGCTAATATTCTACTTGACATTCTTATTCAAATCTATGGTCTAGTTTTTTTTTTTTTTTAAAGTTTATTTTGGGATTCTTTTGAATTTTTTAACTCCACCAATCCCCTAGCACCACCTCAACTAGTTCAGCCGAGGATCGGAGATAGAGATCCACATCGAACACACGCCACAACTGGTGTCCTGACATGTCAAATGAGTTTCTTTAGAAAAATAGAAAACATGCACACACATACGCACACGCAATGCTCGTTAACGATAAAATGATTGGCTCCTGGTCAACGTGTGTTCCTCATCTGTTATATATATATTTTTTTTTCTAGGGAGAAGAATGTGAAAGAAGAAATGAAAGAGCGTCCCTACAGGTGTGTCTGTATTAATTTGTTGGAAGACAAGCCTCTTCTTTCTGACGCCTGTTAAGGATCTTGGTCATGACGCAATAAAGTCTCGTTTTCCAGCGGTAGAGAATAAAAGGAATATAAGTTGGAATTTATTATTTGAAGGGGAAAAAAAAAAGAATGAAAACGTACGACCATCGAACATCATGCCATCTAACGGCGGGATTTTGAAACGCAAAATCAGCGGTTCCCGTTAGCCGATCAATAAACCGCTGAAAGCTGAAAATGACGGGAGGATAACAAAAAGAAAACCAACAAGGAATTGCAATGCGTGATGCTTCCGGCCGCTAGAGTGACACGTGACGCTATTCGGCCGCCCCTATTTTCTCTGCTTATCAAGAGCAAAGATAGAAAAGAGGCAAGCGCAATCAAAACCTCGATCTCGTATGTATACACACACACAATACCCTATCTGGAGGTCTCACCAAAATAAAGATCTCGGAAAAAGGAAAGAAAAAAAAAGTAAACAAAAACAAGAAAGAGAGAATCATGCGAGACGCGTATAATCGTAATAGATCAAAAGATTTCTAGTCACGATTGTAGCACACAGTTCCAGCGTTTTCCTTCTCTTGTCCTTACACAGAAAAAAAAAAAAAAAAAAAAAAAAAAAAAAAAAAAGAAAAGAATCTGAATAACAAAGGATGTGTTTGAATTCTCCTGTGTGTGTGTGTGATGCTAATCACACAAGTTTCCCTTCTATGGAGGTTTCTGCGTAATTTATATTTTCGACAAAGACACCCCCACTCGCTGCATCATAGAGTGCAATCGAAAAGGATCAGACACGGCGGTGATGTGATCGTCAATGTAAACCAACCTAGCGCAGTTGAAGTCATGACGATGTGATTAAAAAATTCTGAGAAAAAACGCTACCCAAAATAATTCGAGCGGGAAGTAACACACACCCTGACGGGGTACTTTTGGTGTAACAAGTAATTGTTTTCTGTCTATAGAAATAAAGATTGCATGCCTTTTGGTGGATCTAGTGAAACCTTAGTTCAGAAAATGTCTTTCGTTTTAAAAAATTATCACTGCCTTAAGTTTCAAATAAAACTAACAAATTTGCCTACACAGACTCATGTCATAGTTACAGCTGGATAAAGAATTAAAAGAGGCAATATTACCTTTCTGATCAAGATGCAAACTGATGTTTTCCAGAATAGGCCAGTGTCAGCAGCTCAATTCATTTTTCTCCTGAATTTTTTTCCACATCGGTTGACCTGTCAACAAAATTAGGCATCAACATCATCTCTTGGAAGTATACATTTAGAAACTTGTTTCTCATGTGACATTAAGGAATTTAACTAGTTACACCAGTTTAAATCCAGCAACTCTCTAAGACATTTTATGACAGGTGTAGCTTCCATATTTAGTTAAGAGATTTACAGAGATAGCTCTTCTAATGGTGACTTGACTGGCCCTGAAAAACCACTAGATCGTATCAAAGCAGGGAGGCAAACAAAAAATATCATATAAAACATGTTTAAATTAACGATGCAATCATGATTTTGGCGAGTATAACGGTCTGACTCGAAAGACTTAAAAACGATTTTTTGGCTATCGAGGCTCGGCATCAAGGAATTTTTCGTGGGCCCGTTAAGGTAAAAGTAGCATTACCTGCAGCAGCAGGAGAAAAATTTTATCAAACTTCCATCGGTGTTTATCTGTTTCCAATGATCTGACCGCCTCGTTTTCCATTTGACTTGAAAATGGCACTCAACGCGAAAATCCATCTAACGTTCTGCAGAGTTGCCACTTCCCGGTTTTTTAAAACCAATTTCTGTGAATGTTTTTAAAAATTGCAATCATGCATATGTTTGAATGTCTAAAATTTATTACCTTGCTCTCCTGGTATTTGAAAAATTTGTCTTTAAGAATCGCTCATTTATTCCGTAAACAAACAAATTTGCAAATGTGATTCACGAGCTTATTTGTGTACCGAGAATATTGGCAACACTGAAACCGAAATTTTTTCAGAATTTTTCCCTCCAATTCGGGAGCGGAACCGGAACCGAGTACCATGCGATCGCGGTGTCATCGTGTGGTAGAAAATGAAACTTGGATATGCCGCCTGTCGGGCGTTGAATACAGGACAGGGCAGAACTTGACCACTGTCGTCCGTCATACCCATTTTCATTCTTCCATCGGTTAATCACGATAGTGTGCGTTTAGGGGGTGGCGGTCTAGAGTTTGGAAAAGGTAATTACAGTTGTGCGACATGATATCTTGAAATATTTTCTGTATTCCGTCCCTATTTTAATAATACAGAAAACTGGTGGGAATCAGGAGAGAGGATGTCTGTGGATAATTCTGAAAGCAGTTCGACAAGAACTATGCTCATTGCTTGCTCGACTTTCTTGCCATGACGTTGCTTGTCAACATAAATTGCTTTTTTAGTTTGCTTGGATGCAGTTTATTACCAGTGCAATGCATCAAAACTTGTTGGTAAGGTTGGCAATGAAGAAACATCCTGTTCCAATTTCGAATGATGTGGTAATAATTTATTTTCCATGTGTTGTAGGTACAAAACTGATTCTATGTGAACGGAGATGGTGTCATTTTGTCTAATAAAGAATTTCTTCATTGCAACTAAGAGCAGATGTGGGGAAGTAATCATGGCTTGTTGCACATACTGGTAATTTTTTTCCCCTGTAGGGATTTAATTGTTATTGTTTTTTTTGTAATGCTTTAAGAGTATTGTCTCTTTGCCGAAGGTGCTCTAAAGACTCCTAAGCTTCAATCGTGGCAGTATTTCACCAGACATCTGCATGAAGAGACTGGTAAGTTCTGGTCCAATATAACATGATTGCCAACTACTTGCCTTGTTAAGAACTAAGAATATTTTCAATGGATATACCCATGTTACTGATGAAAATGTCATGAAGATTTATCTACCAGAGGAATGCAACTGAAGTCCAGAAATGTCTAATATCGGAAACAGGGAAAAGTTACTTAAGGACTATGGATTAGCAAATAAACCAAAAAGTATAGTGTTGGTGAGTTTTTCAAATGTAATAGTTGAGTGCATTACAACCAACATCATACTTCTGTTAAAAAATGATAAGCATTTCTGTAGAAGGCATTTACAATTTTTTTACTATATTTTCTTCTGAGCATGTTTGCTGCGATGATCAGCAATTACATTCATCACGTTCTGATGAAAATATACTAATCAATATTTTGAGTGACTCCTAAGGTGCGATCATGGAAGCCATATCCCTTTCTAATAACGGGAGTTTTGTGACATCTATAACGGAAGAGGACGACTAACCATATTGGGTGTGCAATGCAACATTGAATATATTTCAATGAAAGAAGATTAATGCATCCCACAAAAGTTTCAGGATGTAGTTGAGATCTGTATGGGTTTTTGAAAAATTTCTCTAGTTAGAATGCAAGAGGTTCATAGGACAGCACTGGAATTCACCCAAATTAAGTGAGTGATCCTTATTTTTTTACTACATCACTCCTGTAAGTTGTTTAACCTATAAACCAATTGGACTGTGTAGCAGAAGCAACTAGCAAAAACTGTCGCTGTTTCTGAAATCCCCATTTTCCTTAAACATGAAAATGAAGTGGTATATTTCGTTTAATGTTATAAAAAATAGAAATCGCAATTTATTTTTGGAATTGTCTTAAACATGCATGGTTTCATTAGACGGAGTATGCCAACCGAAAAACGGGAATTCCGGTGTTATTACGATTCCTGCGAATCAATGATAAGCTAGCGCAGATTCGAGATGGTAGCTACAACGGCTTGCGAAACGAATTGAGCTATGGAACGAAATATGTCAATCCCACAATTTGGCGTGAATGCATCCGATGTTCCATTTTGGTAGACTACATTCGGATTTGCTAAATTAAGCAGATAGTGGTTTTTCTGTTTTAATGCAACCTTTTTTTATTTGTTTGTTTTCCGTTTCTTTTTTTTTTTCCTTTTCGTTTCCTTCTTGTTTGTATGCATTTCGAAGAGTAATCACGGACACGAAGATGGACGGCAACAAGACGCCAGCGATCATACACCAATGACCAGATCCACATTGTATTGTGTTCCTTCATGTTTAAATATATCCAGCCCTGCAGTGGTAATTGCGTATAAAGAATACATGTAGAGGATGGGCAATAGTCAATACAACATTAAACAACATGTAATGTAGTTAATCCTGCTAATTGTTAACAGTTTGCCTTTGCTTGTTTTAATGTAATATCACACTATTGGCATTTTACCCTGACTTTCCAACAGTTAAAGCCAAGAAATTTTAGAAAGTTTCAATTCAGTCCAATTTGAAACCTACAAAAACCGGACTCAATGCTACACTTACGAGTCTGGAAGAAAAAAGAACTTCGTTTCCGGGATTCTGACACAATTTGGGGTAGAATTGATAGATCAGGAGAAAGAAACCGAAAAATTATCATACTTAACTAAAATTTTCGTATTTTTTTTTATTCCGGTAATAAAAATGATTTGCTCTGCCCCAATTTTTATAAAGATTAGAATTCTGATTCGTCTCATTGTGGCCTTTGTTATTCTAAAGTTATTCGTTACTTCCGGCAAACATCCGGAAAATTAGCATATAAGGAAGTAAAGCATCCTAACTTAAAAATCAATTCGATTATTCATTACGAATGTCTATAAGTAATCCAGAATGCCTATTGTGTAAGGTTTTTAAAACTTTGGTTGCTTCGCTTTAACACCTAAAAGATTGAACGCTACCGTCGTCTGTCATGTCCGCCATTAGCTACGTAAACATGCAAACAATTTAGCTCTGCTGTTTTTTTTAAGTTTTCTCTTGTTTTCTGGACCTTTTTCAACGAGTAAGTAACATACGATCATTATTTTATCCAGGAGTTATTATTTTACTTCGTTGTTAGAATTAGGAAGATGGAAGCGTCTTGTGTTAAACATCAATGATAAATTGAACACAGAAAGCAAACAAGGCAATACTCAGCTTGTGCTTTAGAAAATGCTATTATCTCATTTCGCTAGGGTTGTGTGTCCTCCAGTTTTTCTCCAAAGCATAACAGAAATATTATTGGCAAATGTTTTGCAACTTACTTGTCAGTGAGTCTCCCACTGAGTGTCCCGTAAGTTGACTTAAAATGATTGGCTGAACTGTTTCAAGCTCGAACCTAATAGCTGAGCTATCACTATTTAACACATCTGCCTGGTTCATCTTTATTGAGAGAGCTAAATGGTTTAGTAACCTTTGTCACTTCTGTATTCAATGTCGTGACATCTGTTGTACCAGAGATTTCCTTGTTTGAACTTCATGAATCTTCATTCAACTAACAAAGCTTTATTATAACTGCTTGTGACAAGCTCTTGTTGAAAGAAGGTTGAAGATATGGAATGTTTAATTATCGTTTAGCAAAAGATTCTTTTGGCTGAAAGGCTATTTTACAGAAGTAGCATTCCGTTCCCTCAGTCAGTTTTATTTTAGCATTCCCAGTAATGCTAGGAAACTACTTGAGCTAGTTTTCATTTTTTTTTTTAACTTGTGTTATTTTAAAATCCCAACCAACCATAATCGTACTTTGATCACTCTTTTTTATAAATTCTTGTGTTCTTTTATCTGATTTCTTTACATTTATTACATAGGGTACAAAAAGAAAGTCCTGACAGTCCCATCATCATCGTCTTTTTCTTCGCCGTCGACTTATCGCCTCGTCGCATTCTTGGTTGTCTTCGCCATCATCTCGTTGCCGTCTTCGCCGCCATCTTCACCATCATCCCGTTGCCGTCTTCGCCGCCGTCTTCACCATCATCGCGTTGCCCTCTTCGCCGTCGTCTTCACCATCATCCCGTTGCTGTCTTCATCATCATTCCGTTGCTGTCTTCATCATCATTCCGTTGCTGTCTTCATCATCATCCCGTAGCCCTCTTCGCCGCCGTCTTCACCGTCATCCCATTGCTGTCTTCATCATCATCCCGTTGCTGTTTTCATCATCATCCCGTAGCCCTCTTCGCCGCCGTCTTCACCGTCATCCCGTTGCCCTCTTCGCCGCCGTCTTCACCATCTTCCCGTTGCCGTCTTCGCCGCCGTTTTCACCATCATCCCGTTGCCGTCTTCGCCTTTGCCTTCGCCATTGTCTCTTCGCCGTCTACGCCGTTCGTCTTGGTATTGTTTTTTTGCATTGTAGTGTATAAGCTAACCCGTTGGCTGCCACCCCGTTTGCTCCCATTTTTTTTGTAGTTGTAGGGACCTGGGCGCTGTTCTCCTCATGGCCATGGGGGGAACAGTCGCCATTGCGCCTAATGGCTTTATGCCATTAGGCGCTGTAGGCAATGCACCAGCAGGGACTTCTCCTTGTCGGCACAGTGAAAGATAATCCAGGGGTGTGCATTCCCAGAATGGACTCTATCACTGTGCCAGCCCGGACTTGTCTTCGGACAAGTCCCACCTTGGTCGGTGATCCTTATGACCCGACACGTAGCAAATGTAGTTTCAGCAACCTACGGGTTGCTTGGCCTGGCAGCCAACGGGTTAGCTTAAGTGTATGTTTGTATTTGTATATGTATTTGTATATATGTGTTGTATAAAACAGAGGTGGAATTGTGGGTGGTGGAGGGACAAAAAATACAATTCCATTTAATTCTTATATATGAATTTGACTCTTATTTATTGAATTTGGTCTTTGCTGGTTATTATTATTATTATTACTGGTTAGGGAATCGAACCCTAGGTCTTCGACGTACAGTGCCGACGCTTTACCATTGAGCCAGTAATCTGTTTTTCGAAGAGGTTTTAAGGTGACCTGTTTACAATTATATTATTTATATTATTCAATGAAAAATATTGTTGCATATTCTAAACACAACTTACTCATTCATTTTCCCTCACGGGACTTGAACCTCAGGTCTTCAGCGTGCCAGGGCTATACTCTACCATTAAGCCATTTATCACACATTTAGAAACACTGTTCTTCCTTATTTAAAGACAAACTTGTACACTTTCTTAACAATGAGGATTATAGGGAAAAATAGTTAGAAACGATGTAAGACTCACGGCTCTGTGGTTTAGCGTCGGCACTGCACGCCGATAGTGTAGGGATCGATTCCTACAAGAGATAAGTTTCGTTACATAGTGCCTCTGAGCTTTGCGCTACTAGCGGTTAATACGAGTAGGAACAAATTCGAATTGAAACGGATTCATTATAAGTCTTGATGCGTATATTATAAATAGAATTTTTAAAGAAATTATTTAGTAAAGTTTGTTGTGTGTTGCATTTTTTTTCAAGATTATTTGTATTTTTTTTTTTTTTTAACTTTTTACATCAACCAAGGGGTAAATCCTACATCAGTTGACTCACCGGGGAGATTAACCAGCGAGACTATTACTTGGACTGTTACTTGGATGCAGCACTTTTTGCAAATACTTCTGACCTGATCACGAACTCCGGAAAGTCGTACTTTAACATCAGCACATTAGACATATTTTAATAGCAACACATAATACGGCACCACCTTTCAATATTTTCGACCTATGATACTTCTTCACTGCAACCGGGAAGGCAAAGCAGCAGACTTAAAGACGAAGTTATTCATCACAATTCGCGTTACCATGGTCCCAAGTATCGGCTTTTCTTCCAGCGGTGTTGTGCCTAAAACGACGAACAAATGATAAAAATGAGAAAACTAAACGAACACGTGAAAAAGCATTACATTTGGACAAAAAGATTGATAATGGTTATTCCGGTCAAAATATGGAGGAAAAAGATTGATGTTGTTTACAAAGTCGTTCTTTCCTCAATATTTCTTTCACTTAAATCTGATGAAGTTAAATGTTCATTCATTCATCGGAAGACCAACATTAAACTTGCAAAGTTGGTCTAACTGATTGTCAACTGGATTCCAATGAACTAATGGACAAGCAGCATGACACCTGCTCACTACTTAAAGCATACCTTTATACATTTGCCAACTGAGCATCTAAGTTAATTTACGGACCTTCCTTTTGGAAAATCCCCTTTTGCTGTTTTTCACACAATGCTCAGCTTACAAAACAAAATATGGACTTTCGGTATCAATAAGTATTTTGTCTTAAAGAGTAAAATTCAGAGAACGAAACATCCACTATTCATCCTGTTTTAAATAATGGCTGTTTTTCCCTATAAAAAAAAGATATATACTTACTTACTACAACACCAGCCATTACAACATTAACAAAGGATGTAACCAACTTACCTATCAAATCAGATGCAATTTCTAGACAGGATCCTTGACAGAATGTTAAAACTGCATACAATGTGGTATAACCGATTCAATCTGGAACCTGTCACACAACATACAGCACCCTCATTCAAGCATTTTATGTAGAACGCATAAAGTATGTTTCACCTTAGGTGTGGCATAGAAGTCCCATCGCTCAAACAGTTTACTCATTTGCGAGGCATGGAACTTCCTCCATATTCGGCTCGTTGTTTATAAACACGCAATCGTACGTTCTTTGCATGCTTTGGCCATGATGAAGCTACAGAATTAATTTCCAATCAAGTCAGCAAACGGTTGAAATGGCTAACTCCAGTTGGCCATCAAAAATTGAATTTGTTGGCAACTATTATATGCTTCTTATAGTAGGGCAATACCTAAGAATATATGAACAATTTAAAACTTCATACAAGGAATAGAGGAAATTACAAAGTAAATACGGATATTAAGGAATAATGTTCCTTTAGCTGAAGAAATTGCTCTGACACCCAGTCTTCAGTGTAATTTTCGGCATCGTAGCTAACTCCCTTAACAGCCAGGACTTACCTCCACGATCGGAAACTGCCAAAGCAATATTACTAGTTAGGATTGTGAAACTAACCAATTAGAATAATAGACTTTCTCTATTTCCTTAATTTACCAAAGTCGAGTTTCCACGCAAGTTTCCTAAATCCATAGTATTTTTTTAAAGCCGTTCCGAATGCGACATCTTTGCAACATAATCAATCCATTGATCTTCATACCAGGCAGTTTGTTGGTGTTTTCGAAAATGTCTTCGGTGGCCATTTCACTTTCTTTCAACAATAAATGCAACTGTAATTTTAACGAAAATAATTATTTCAGGAAAACTAGGATAGGGTAAACGACATTGATTGACAATGATAAAAATTGTCTTGGCTCCCTTGCGACTCGAATAAGGAAGGAACGTGCTGATCGCAAAAGAAAGTAATCGTAATACCGGTCTAAGTAACAACGAATCGTGTAGCATATTTTTCCCCCCTAAACACGATGCTAGTCAGACCTGCAATAGAAAAAGAAACCGGTAATCTGAACAATGTTATTCACCAGCATATGAATGGTTTACAGCTTATCCACCACATTTCTCACATGAGTTGAATCCCTGTGTTTGTAGTTCAACTGAACAAAAACTGCGAAGTAATAAAAAGGTAACTCGTCAAACACTTGAGAGCGATGTTTCCTTGATTGAGCGTGCACTCGTCTACGTCTCCCATTCTACTTCAAGGAAATGGACGATTTTTCAAACTCCATTTTGTCCCACTTGAATCAATCTACGATATTGGTACTGGACCTACGTGAAAAAGAAAAAAACAGTTTATTCTTGATCGTGGACCATATACAAAAAACACGAAACTTTTCAAACAACGTGCATGCTTCTTCCTCACCCGTCCCCATGAAATATCGACCACTAAAATTGAAATGTACAAAAATTCTTACCTCATTGGCCAATTGTGAGTTGCACGTTCCACTACTGAGACCGGTTGAGCTAGTTTCTTCTATTTTTGGAGGTTATTATCAGAAAATCAATTAGCAAATTTTTTTTTTCATCGAGGAGCACATAGATCGTTCCACGTACTGGAGCCATTTTGAAAGAATGAATCATTACAAAAAAAATAGGCCCCCATACGGTGGCGCCATCTAGCATTCGAATAGAGAATCAACGATGTTAGATCAATCGACAAGTTTACCATTATCCTTAGTATTCTCGATTACGAAACGAAATAAAATCAAAGGGCATACCTTTTTGACAACAGGAATAAAAATAAAACTCACTACAATCTATAACTCACTCAGTATTGCATTCGACGTCGTGTGGTACCAATGGGCGTGTCTTTGTCGCCCCACCTCTCCCGTTCCCTGAAACGCAATTCGTCTTGTCTTAACGGCTATATAGCGATTAGACCACAAATCGTATATCTTTTAGAGACGCAGAGCAAAAACCGCAAACGATAAATACATAGGACAATGTTGTCACGTGACTGCACGCAGGGCATGGCCAAGAAAATATATAACGTTTTCACTACATATTTTTTTTAATACTTTTTTTCCCTTCTCGTGTATTTATGTTTATTTTTCTCTGGGTTATAGGCCTCGGGTATACGACATGGGAAAGGGGGCGGGGTGTCATCAATAACGAGCGTGATAGTTCCATCATTCCAGAAGCCTACATGCTGGCCTGCGTTCCAATATAGCCGAACCGGGGGTACAGAAAAATAGCGTCAAATACGAAAAAGATGGAAGACGCCTTTCGGTGTATGTAATGTTGACAAAACGGAGGGGAACGATGTAGGCGTGATGGATGAAACTAACATCATAAACGCATGCAGTTAGACATGGGGACGAAAAGAATTGGAAGAGAATATCGTTGCATTTGCTCACGCGTGACAATAAACGTGCGTATATTCCTTGCGTTGAACGTGTCCGTAATGCGTGAATGTTACACGATAAAGGTCCGTATGTCTTTTGATGTCCACGTTTCTAACCAGGCAGTAAATGTCGATCTCACGATATTAGGTAATAACGCAATCATTTCTACCAAACGCCCGTCTTCTTCTGAGGAATGTCAAATTGTACATGACATCTAGCGGTAGACATTTACACACCGCACTGATGCCAAACCAAAAAAAAAATTGTCAACACGAAAAAAGCAAGACATCCGCCTTCCGTACGGATCGATAACATATAATATATCAATCGTCCTGGAAAAATGAAAAGCTGATCCCCGAGTGATGAGATTCCCCTCCCCAAGAGAAACTTTCCGATCGAAAGGAAAACTTTTCCCTAGACCTTTTGCAAAAAGGAAGAAAAGACGACAGGCGTCATAGAGAAAAAAGGGAAGGATAAAAAAAAAAGTGTCACGAATATAGACGACACATGTCGGTCCTTTTTTTCTTTTTTTTTCAATCGCCCAGACGTGTTATTATTATTCGCTACTGTACGCAGTGGCACCGAAAATCCCCATAGTAATGCTATACAGATCCCACCAGCATACACACACATACACACACACATATATATAGACACAAGTTATGTACACACACACGGAGAAAACTTTTCTACACGAAGAGTTGAATGGAATATATGCACTGTTTCTCAAGCAATGAATTCCCGACTTCAAAGTATAAACGTACACGGACTCTACATTCCCTCTATCCGCGAAGCAGAGAGACTGACGATATATAAAGTTTTGGCAATGCTTCAGCCCCAGCGCGTCCAGTTTGCCTGGGCTATATACGACGTGTGTTCTGATTAGTAATAGTGGAAACAATGGACGAAAAGAGAGGGCGGGAGAACTTTTTACCGGAGACCAAAGGAATCTCGAGAATTCCTATCAAACTCTTGTTCTCTAGTGTTTCATTTGTATTACACTTGCCACTGGCCGTGCGTGTCTGACACCATCCCCTGGACGGCATTATTTCAACTTTTTCGTAATACGAACTTTTTTTTTTCTTTTTTCTAAAATGTCCTTATGTATTATAAATGAATATGTCCTACACTCGGAAATGTTGATTAAGTAAAATCTCATCACGCCCACACTGGTCGGCCGCGTATGGCACACTGTGCAAAGGGTGCAGTTATATACCAATTGGTTACGGGTAATTAGTTCCAGGGGCGTGAACGTTGACTCTGTCTTTTGGCTTTTTGGCAAAGAAATAACATAGGCGAAGTACATATATATATATACATATATATATATATATGATTAATGTACATACGCACACACAAGAGAGTGATACGTGTTTCAATCACATGGTAAAGCAATCACGGCAACTGTACATGCGCCAATGCTTTAATTATTAAAAAGTTCCGTGTTGCCCGCCGTTCCCAATGCAGTGCGCGTGAAAAATCGTACACGTACAAAATGTGTATGGAACAACAAATGAATCAGTCGCAGAAAAACTACATTCGCTATATTATCTATAATCCCCTTTTATTACAGATATATAGCTTTGGAATTGCCCAAAGTCCTTCTTCGTCTCTGTTGCCTTCAATCGGCTATAATAAGCTGCTTAACTATATACTGTAGATTGGGGAATCGGAGCTAGCAAAATAAAAAGAAACATCAATCAGGATAAGGATTTCCTAAGTGTGTACATCTTTGAATTATTTTTTTCCCCCTCTTCCTTGGTTGAACATTTTTCTCACTTAACGGTAGCAAACCCTTTTCACTGCGTGATGCGGGAAGATAATAAGATTGAAAACGTTGTATGTGTAAACGGTTTTAGATGTTGTGGAACGGAGAGCTTTGAATCCCATATGAAATCCGTTTCTCTTCTATGGACGTTTAAGACCTTGTGTATGATACGGATCTTTACTTCGTCGCAGTCGAACGAAGTGATTATAGACATCACAACGGGTCCTTCAGTAGCGATCAACAGATGGTCAACATCTTTTTTAAAAAAATTTAATATTCAACAAATTTGATCTCCCTGCCTACTACGAACTTGCGTCTCTCATGGATTTTATCGACGTCTGCAAGCGACCCGACGTCGTTGATGGAACGATACAGTCCGATATTTCGATCGCGATACACTTGAATTGTCATATCGAGGGCTTTAAACAAAATTGGTTTTAATGTCACAACGCTAATTCGAAAACGGTTGGCCAGTCTAAACGTCCTAACACGACTCTCTTATCGAGTGCTGCTCCCTATATACTATCGATCTGCGTCGCAAACTCGTTGTTAGGTCTCTGTGTAATGTGTGTGTGTGTGTTTCATTAGACAAGACATTATACAGACGCACACGAAGAAAACGAAAGGGATGGCCAATTGCAAATCTAATTCGATTGCAATCGGCCGGAAGCATTTTGTTCGACCGTTTACCAGGGCGGATCGAAACTTTTGCTTTCCTTTTTCATTTCCGTTATTTTTTTTTCCATGCAAGAACGATGTTTCTCTGCTGCCCGTAGTAGAGGGCAATGCTGAAGGGGATTTCCCTATCCCAGTGGATGAGCAGCAAATCTAGTAGCCGGAAATTGGGCAGCAGCACATCCTACAAGGATGGCCAAACCCCTACCGGGCTTGAAAAAAAAAAAAAAAAAAGGAAATGATTGCTTGCAACACGACGATTGCCCGCTGGGCCACGGCCGTCTTCTTCAGTTTTTGATCTCTTCTCACCCTACCACGCCGAAAAAGAAAGTTCTTTTTTTTTTTTTAAATATTTATTCCCAATATAGAAAAAAAAAAGAATAAGAAAGCCTTTAGCAATACAAATCGAATACTGTCGGCTATATAGATCTTCAATAAGTCAACATGGCAGCCGCAAAAAGAGGAAGGCTATGGAAGACGATCGATCGTTTGAACTGTTGGGCATCAATTAGAAAAGCCACACTAACATTGATATACAGAGATCTCTGCTAATTTATAGATACCCCACTCGTTGTGAGATTCTATAAATTGCATGACATCACGTATCTATAAGAAGACATTGGCTGTTTCTTTACCGTTACGAATGCATCTGCGATGTTCAAAGACGAAGAAGAGATGGGGGAAGCGGAGCCATATAATACGGTTTCTTGAATACCAATGCAATCAATTAGCCGAGGCAAGTCAGCAACGAAGCTGTTTTTTATCTAGAAGAGAGCGCTCCTGCCCTGGCGAAAGGCTTCCTTCTTTTTCATTAGGGAAGCTACAAGGAGAACTGTGAAAGAGAGAGGACCGCATATGAAAATGGAAATCAGCTTCTGAGGATGCGGAGAGAATGTCTGCAAAGGGGAAATAAAAAGAGCGTGCGAAGAAAGCGCAAACAGTCGTGCCTCTATACTTTTGCTGGCTTTTCGATTTTCTGTGTGTTTACAAGTTCGAGGGAGGGGGGGGGGGAGGAGGAGGAATAAAAAAAAAAATATATTAAAGAACGAAAAAGTAAAAAAGGTCGGGATGCGTGAGAAAAGGAAGAAAGAAAAAGACATGGATATTTACTTTTGTTTCTGATCCGCTTGTGGTGTACATATGATTGCCTTTTTCTTTTTTCTTTTTTTTTCGAGAAAGAAAGAAAAAGAAATAAAAAAAAAAAAGTGCATACATGTGTTATCTAAGACGAGCGAAGAGAAAAAAAAATGTCCGCTGGACACATCCATCGAGATTCATCAGCTCCTTTTCGGAAGGACCGATAGACCCGTCCTGAGGGGTGAACGCTGGTCTGATAAGAAGTGAGTCTATTTTGCGCGCATGCTGGCGTTCGTGAAAGATCGACATCGTAACAGGAAACTGCGATAAGATGAAATAGGAAGCGCGAGAATGATGACCACAGTGCGTGATCATTTATAATCGATGATTGTCTCGCTATGTCTTGCCCTTTATTTTTTTTTTTTTTGAAATCACATTTAAGTCTACTATTATTTACAGGAGGCAGCGTGTTACTTAAGAATAAATATATTTAAAAAAAAATACTTTTAAGCAAATGAACGCACACGTGTGAGTAGAAAGAAGACGCCGAGTAAAAGAAGAAGAAGAAGAAGAAAGATGGTGACGAATCACATTAGCGTCTCAGAAATAGAATACTGTCGGGCTTCGTCATGTCCTCCTCTTTGGGCACTCTATCCAGCTCCTTAAAAGAGTGAGAGAGAGAGAGAGAGAGAGAGAGAAGAACCCGAAACTAAAGAAAAAAAAAATGTCGTCGTCCTTTTTCGCCGACTAGCTTATAGTGGGTAGTTGCGTGTCGGGGTTTGGTCTGCCCACTTGCTCATCTATAGCGTCAAGTGAGTCGGCCCAACTGTCAACTTCGTGAAAGAGAGACAGCCAGTGATGTATAAGACTTTGAAAAAGAAAAAAAAATGTCATACAGATGTGCTGAAAGAGAAAGATTTTCATCATGATCGATAGTTTATTTCTTAAGAAAAAAAAAAAAAAAAAAAATATTCTTAAGGAAATGAAGTAAAAAGAGATTCCCGGGGCAGGTGTGTCTTGTTTTTGGAGTAGCGCGCATAAGCTCCTCCCCCCTCTCTTTGGGTCTACCAGCACCCAACCCATAGGAAAGGGTCACCCCGTCTTTCTCTCTTGCAAGAGTTTTAGTCTGCCTTCGACTTGGCTGGCGACCAGACCAGACCACCTCAAACTTTTATTTTCTGTGTCTTTTTTTTTTTGTTTTGTGTTTTGTTTTTCATTAGATTTTTTTTTCCAGACAAAACCCTTTGGTGTTTGCATCGGCAAATTTGCTCGTCTTGGTGGCTCACCCGTGTGTGTTTTGTTTTAGTGCGTGTGCGACCCTCTTCTAAATTAAGTTTGAAGATTTCCTTCTTTTTTTTTTTTCGTGGATTTAGAGATATATAAAATAAATAAAGTTAAGTGGGTAAAAGAAGAAAACGCGAAATAAATCATGGAATCGGAGATGGATCTACAGCTGATGCTGCTTCCGGCCGTTGTGACTGGTGATGTTATTCCGGCTACCAACAACAACGACAGCACGACCAACAACAAAATGGTGAACTGCCGAGATGAAGAAGCCGAATATCTCGATAGATTGTTGACTGAAAAAAAACTCGTCGACGCAACGGCCGGATTGGATTGCACTCAGAAACTCATCAACGCCGGTAAAGTATCGCATTTTCATTTGAGAAGTGCGAACATTTTTTTTTTAAATTCGATTTCGAGATATTTCTTTTTTTTTTTTTTCTCCTTTCCGAGCCATCAATAATTGACCCTTCCCCCCACCCTGTACATGTAAAATGCATTGAAAAAAAACTCTTGAATTCAAATTCTCGTTTTTGTTTGTTATGTGATATCCACCAGCTGGATGCTTCGACGTCTTGCATCCGGAATTTCCATTTTCTTTTCTACTCTATTCCTAAAATATTCCATTTTCTTCTCGTATGGAGGTTTTTTTTTTTTTTTAACAAACAAAAAATAAAAACGAAACTGACTTTTTTTGGTGTGACCTTCGTCATCAAGTCGAAACGATTTGTGTATATACTCTGAAACTCGTTGAGCTAATGCGATTTTAATGAGATACACACGAAAAAAAAAAATGCAGCAGAGAAACGAAAATAAAAGAACCCCAACGTGCGGGGGCGCTATAGTCTCATATAGGGGAAGTTGATTAGATTGTGGCACATGTTCTTTTTTTTTTTACTTATTCTTTCTCCCGCACACATGCACGACGCCCATATAAATACATTTTTTTTCTTTCGAAAGGCAAAAGACATCAGTGAAAGGTTTTCAGAAACGAATTTTTCTTTGGATTTTTCCTTAAAAAACATTTAAGTTTAAGTCCGCAATGTGAAATCAAAATCCCAACTCCAATCCATTTAGATTCCTTTTTTTTTGTGGAGGGATGCGCTTTATTTTGTTATTGGGGGGTAGGTGGAGGGGTAGGAGGATAAACAATTTTTTTTTTTTTATCATGGCTTGTGTGGATCCAATCGAAGTTTGGGTTATCAAATGGGAGTGCGGAAAAAAAAAACTGAGGGATTTGCCGGCAACAATAACAACACACGCAAGAATCGAATCGGACGGGCCGTGTCCCTGACGGTTTAGTTCGAGAAAAAAAAAGAAGAGGATTCACAAATATAAAAGGGATGATAGAAGAAAGGCTAATCATACGTCAGAAAAAAATAGAACTTCCAAACTTGTAGTCTCTCCCCACACACACACACACACACATGCAGAAAACTGAAATGATTAAAAAATCAAATCAATTTTCTTTTTAAAAAGAAACATTTTTTCAAATATTCCCGCCCGATTGATGTAACGTCAAGATATTAATACTTTTTTTTTTTTTCTTCTTCTTCTTTTGCCATTTGTGAAAAGAAAGAAAAACAAAAGAAATCGAATTAGGTAGTTGGTAATAAATATTTTCTTTCATATAGCACACCATGTAGGGAATGTTTGTGCCTTATTTATACGTGGTCACGTTTGTGCCGCGAGAGAGGGGGGTCGAAAGGACGATATCGAAGTTGCGGCTAATAAGACGATTCCAAAGACACAACCAAATGTGGCAGCCATCGTTAAGATAAAAAGAAAAAAAAAAGAAAGAAAAATATCTACAAAGAGAGAGAGACCCCTGTTGTCGCTATTCTTTTTTCTTTCTCCCACTCAAATTCCCATCCGAATGAGAAGCAAAATGTCTTGGAAATCCAAAAAGAAAACGGGAATAAAGAACTGTCTGAGCCATTTTGTGCTTTTTAACGCCGTGTGGAATGTTTGATGATTTATCGGAGAGTGTCGATGCCAATCTAACACTACGCATTCCTCCACGTTCACAGGTAGACACAAGGTGATAGCCCTCACGTATATAACAATTTAATATTAACCATCCAAGAATTATTGTTTTCTTTTTTTCCTCCCCCCATTCACGTGTATCGATTCATAATCGAAAAGCAAAACATAATGAAGAAATGTGTTCTGGGTGGACCAGCGTTTTTTTCTCAAAAGAAATTCGATATTGCACACGTAAGAAAAAAAAAAAAATCAAAGCTGAAGGCATTACCTAAAAATAAGCAGAAGAAAGAGAAAGGGATTTGACACATTCGATGATAACTTCTTTATGATCGCTCTCGGCCATGGAAGATTCTCATCGCTTTCATAAATTGACCCTTTTTTATTTTTCTTTCTCTCTCTCTCTCTTTTGTAACGAAAACATTTATTCCAAGCCGCAAGATCGTGGCCGTCTTTAACGGTCAGACCAAAAGAATTTTTCTCAAAAAATTCTTTTCGTTCAAAGCCAATTACGAAACACACGAAAAGAGGCGAAGGGAGGGGAGAGATAGACGTCGTATAAACACGGAAAGTAAAAGCTTTAAACTATTCCCATGTCTTTTCTCTTCTAGCAGAGTCTCATAGCCTCATTCAACAGGCGATGTATTCCCCTATAGAAGAAGAAGAAAAAAGGAAAGAAAACGAAGGCCTTAATAATATTTATTTATGTATTTTAATGGGGTTTTTTCTCTCTCTTCGACGTACCTCTCTTTTCTCCTTAGAGAGAGAGAGCCAATAACGCCGTCTAACGGTCGATGCTGACCGACTTTCTCCTTTTTCCCATGTGTGTATGCGCATTTTGTTTTGTTTTTTTTTTCTTCCCGTTTCCGTGTGTGTCTGAAAGAGAGAGAAAAAAAAAAAATTCCCGGAGTTTTTCGATGTCTGGTGGCCCTGTAAGGTGTTTTATGCCCGTTGCACGAGCCAGTCTAGTGTGTTGTAGCTATGTCTGTTCTATCTTTACGTTCACGTTTCAAATAGGAAATTCTTTTTTTTTTCTTTTTGGCCAGGAAACGAACAGTTGCATCGGGCAGGTGCAACTTGAGTGGGATATTACCCACAGGTGTAGACAATTGAGAACGCGAGTGCAATTGACATTGCCGACGATTACGTCAATTGACGTGCACTAAATGACGCGTCACTCGCTCCACAAGAATGTTCAATTTCTTCTTTAATTATTAGAGAAAATTTCCAAAAAAAAAAAAAAAAAGGAAAAAGAGGGAAGGCTTTGAACGATCCATTCACTTGTCTGTTATAAGAATCTCGCTTCTTATCGCGTATGGAAAGGACCGTCTCCCCCTCCTCCCCCCGGTTGGCCCATTAGCATATCAAGTCGGTATGGCGTGCGGGACGAAAGGGTGCGGCTTGTCTACAGTCATATTTTTCAAAACGACTTAGCATGACTCGTTCATTTTGTTGAATATTTCGACCATCAACGTTGCGTACTGGTAGTAACGCGAGATGTGTATTTGATGTCATCGCATTGTACGACACGATATTTTTGATTACACTAACATTTCAAACGGTTTTCTCGTGAGCGAGAGAGAAAAAAAGCGAAGCGGCAAGAAGAGGAAGAAAATAATAATTTTTTCATCACGCTGAGATGATTGCCGTTTGCATTAAAGCTTCTCAATCTTGTCCGAGTACATATAGCTTTGATCGTTTAAATAAGCTTGCACACAGTGTGTGCGCGCACACATCCAATTTAGCAGCACTTCACCTCGCGTTGAATATTCATCAAATGAAATGACGTCATTCATTTTTCAGCTCCTTCCTTTTCCAAGACCTACATTTAATATACGTAAAGGGGCGAATGTGTATTTCCATTTTCTCTCGTTTTTGCCCCGTTCCGTTTTGAATTTCTCCATCTGGCCAATGAAAACATCTCAGCGTTTTTACACGCCTGACTTTGCGCCGTGTCAATTATGCACGAACATCGTCACGATCTTCACTAGCTACACGAGACGTCGAGTCTTCCTATTTCATGCTGATTACGCTCACTTCCAACAATTCTTGTATGTATGTATGTGTGTGTGTGTGTGTGTGTGTGTGTGTGAAAACAAATTGTGGGTTCGATTGGGCCCCGCTATCCTCAAAAGAGGACTTGTATACATCGGTACAGAAATTCAGCGAAAATCACATCCGGTAATGACAAAAAATTAAAACAAAGTAAAAATATGTCTGACTCGAACTGCGTACATTGTGTTGTAACTGTAAAGTATGGGGGTCTTCGAACAATAGCCAAACCGCCTATTTAACACCGGAAACGAGACGAAGAAAGTTGTATCGTTTTTTTCTTCTTCTTTCATTTGTCTAGAGTTTGGCTGATTAGAGTCAATTACCTAACTTTCTCTTTCTCTCTCTCTCTTTAATAAATAAATATATATATTGTCCCTGCCCCCCCCCCCCCCCAAAAAGAAGCAAGTTTTCATCAATCAAACGGCGTTATTTTTGATTTCTCGTTGTCTTTTTTTTTCTCTCTCTCTCTCTCTCTCTGTCTGGCGGATTGCAGAGATTGAGCGGTTGCTGAACGGCGGAAGTGTTAAAGACTCTTCAGTGAACGGAAGCTGCAGCAGCGGCGCTGCTGGAGGAAGCAAGAGGTTCTGCGACGTCACCAAAGACAAACCCATCAAAGTCACCGTCCGGACTTCTGTGCCCACTCGAGACCATCCAAAAGTAAGTTGCTGCCTCTCTTTCCTTTTTGGCCCCCCCCCCCCTTCTTCGAAAAGTGGATGAAAATAGTTTACTTTTTTCCCTATTGTTTCATGCGCTTTTTTTTTTTCTTTTGCTATTTGATACGATGATAGAAGACGCTAATCTTTTGAAAGAGAGAAAGTTTTCGTGTGTCCCAACTTTTTTGACTGACGCCACTCGTTTTTTTTTTTTCGATTAACATTTTTCGAAAATGGCCAGTATTTAAACAAGAATTTTGGTCAATACATTTTTATTTATTTTTCTTTTCTCGTCTTTCCCGAATGTCTTTGGCGATCGGTTGCGCAGTTCAATTTCGTCGGCAAGCTGCTGGGCCCCAAAGGCAACTCCCTGAAGCGTCTACAAGAAGAGACGCTGACCAAAATGGCCATTCTCGGTCGAGGATCGATGAGAGACAAACACAAGGTACGCAGCACCCATCAATAAAAAAAAAAAAAGAAAAACCTAAAGTACAAAAATAGGCGGCAGACTTCCTTATAGTTTTACGCGAAGTGTGTTTTTGCCACGGGATGCGATCGGAAAATAAGAAAAAAAAAGAAAAAAAAGATGATGGAATTATTGACTGATGAAATTAGCGGCCAGCGCGCGCAATAATCACGAGCAAGACACGATGAATTGCGCATGTCTACACGTCGCGATTGGTTGATTTTTTTTGGTTTTTTTGTTTCTCTCTTTTCATTTGTTCCGCTAATGTAGGAAGAAGAATATCGACATTCGCACGAGCCTCGTTACAGACATCTCAACGACGATCTTCACGTTGAAATAACAGCGTACGCAGCGCCAGCCGAAGCTCACGCTCGCATCGCATTGGCATTGACGGAAATTCGACGCTTCCTCGTTCCGGTTAGTTCATTTTATTTATTTATTTTTTTTTTTTTTCACTATAAAAAAAAAAACTAAACAAAATAGGAGAGAGAGAGAGAGAGAGAGATATGTACAACAATAACAATAAATAATATTTATTTATTATTTATTATTATTTTTTTCTCGTTTCTCTGGATGGGAGAAAATCCGATTACCGTGTCTTTTTATTCGCCCCATCCCTTCCGTGACGCAAATGATGCGTGATCGATTCCCGATGGTGGACGCTAGCGACGTGGGGAGGATGAACTTGGGGCATTGTGCGAGGGAGGCAACAACAACAACACGCAAGGGGGGAGAAAATAAAAAAAAAAAAAATATTATTTTGATTTTTCTTTTTTTTTTTTTTTTTTCTGGGAGGGCAGTTCTTCTGGTTAAAGGTCCTATACATATACCCAAATAATATAATGCCGAGACCCCCCATCATTACGTCATCCGTCTTGTGTTTAGCTGCACACACCGACTCGTGTATATGCTGCAAACGCTGTAATCAAGGCGGCAACAATAACAAGAAAAAAAAAAAGAAAAGAGAAAGTCCTTTCTTTTTTCTTTCTTTCTATGCTGTACGCAATTTCGTATGTAAACAAACTATTTCTCATGAATAACATTAAATATTACACACACATGGTAGCCGAAATGATACCTGCAAAAAAAAAAAAAAAAAAGAAGCGCACGTTCCCGCTAATGACACACCTCGAAAAAATAATAATAATGAAGTTTGTTTTGGATTTAGGTCGACGTGGGGGGGGGGGAGAGAGTCCGTTATAGTGATCGATAATTCGTATTGTGCCGCATAACCAGTCCGCTTCTGTTATTTAAAGAGAGAAAAAAAGAAAAAAAAAATGTGCGCTATTTTGACTTGGCCAAGTGCCAACGAAAAATCGGTTTGGACGGGGCCAACAAACACAAAACACGAACGGTACAAAAATGTGTACTGTTTTTTCTTTTTTCTTGTTGTCCTATGTAGAGGTCAAAAAAAAAAAAAGAAAAAGAGGAGGCGCTTGTAAAAGTACACGGCGCTCAATTTGGCGTCATCAAAACAAGGTTTCCGCAGTGGCTCTGCAGAGTCCCTCACCTCCTATAGTTGTAATCACACACACGCACAATCACAGCAAACGCGAAAAAAAACAAAAACAAATGGATGGTGCTGACCGTCAGTGATTTGCGTCGCACCTGGGACAACAACACAAAAAAAAAAAAAACCTAGTCCCCCTCCCCCAATCGTGTAGATGTAATCATTTCATTTGTAAATCGAGTAGAATTTAAACACGAAAAGCAAGAGAGAGAGAGAGAGAGAGAGAATTGGCGCAGTGAACGCAGAGTAGAGAGTTGCGCTTGTGTCGGCTACTAGGAGCAGTCGGAACGTGTACGACTGGCCGTCATTCAACTGTCGCATTAGTCACGGACCCGTCATTCTGACCACTTCGTTTTTTTATTATTTTTTTTTTTATCGTTCCTTTCCCCCTTTTTTTTTAAAATTAACTCTTATGTGCGATAGAAGATGAAAGGGCGGATGCGATTCGAGTGTTGGCTACGTTTTCAATCCACAGACGCAAGAATTTTTGGCGCGCGTTTTCAAATAATTAATTATTCTTTTTCATTTTTGAAAATTGCTCCTCCTCCTCCTCCTCCTTCACAAAAAAAAAAAAGGACTACAATGACGACATCCGACAAGAGCAACTACGTGAAATGCAAATGATGAGCGGAGGTCCCGGCGGGGGTGTTGCCAGTAGCGGATGTTCCAGTAATAACAGTTGCGGCAATTCGAGTCAAGACGTCGACAACGCCGTCCAACAACAACAACAACAGCAACAACAACAACAACAACAACAACATCTCGCAGCTGTGCGTAGCGTCGCCGGCCTGACGTCGTCAACATCAAACGTCATGACGCTAAACAGCCCACTCCATCAACATTTATCCGTACGTACCAAACATTTCGAAATACAAAAAAACAAAACAAAAGAATTCCAGGAAACAGAATACAAAATTGGTTCTTTTGAAAGGCTATGGCCAATCAACAGCAAAATGGAATGGCGGCTCCATTACAGCGGGCCGTCGCAGCCGCCGCTGCTGCCGCCGCTGTCAATTATCCTCCCGTGCTTCCTTTGACGATGCATCCGGCCCTAAGGGGTTTATGCAAACCATCGCAAAACCTTTCCATCGGCCTGACAGCAGCCGGTAAGTGAAGCGAGAAACAAAAAAATAATGTTCACAAATACAAGAAAACAAAAAAAAAAAAAAAAAAAAAAAAAAAAAAAAATGGGTTTTCCAAGATCAAAATAGAACATCAATTGATCTATTTCTATCGTGTCAGTTCATGTGGTGTGTATGGGGAAAGTGCATGGCACATTCCATTTACCCAAATACGGTGGGGGAGGTTCGAAATTGTTTGTATTGTTTGTATATCCTCGATTCGAATAACTGCAACTAACTCTTGCGTGCCCCTCTTTTTCTTTCTTTCTCTATACGCCCTTCCTCCTTTTCTTTTTCTCCCGGACGGGCACGTTCCATTACACAACAGCCGGAACGTCTAACCTACTGAATCGATACCGGCCGAACGCGGGCAATGGCGCTGCGCTGCAATTGGCCAACGGACCCAACGGGATGATTAACTTGAACCAACAGCACCTACACCATCATCATCATCATCGCTATCGTCCTGCAGCTACCGGTTTGGCCAGCCATCGTCCATCCGGATACAAGGATAATAATAACGATAACATTTACGCAGATGCCATCGGCGGAGGTGCAACGAGCGATCCGGCGGCCGTAGCTGCAGTCGCAGCCTTGGAACTTTATCACAGGTGAATTTTCTTTTGACGTGATGAACGAAAATTCACGTTCGTTCAGCCGGGGGTGAGAGGGGAAAAAAGGAAAAAAAAAAAAACGAGGACGACGATGATGGATGAACTTTGAACCTGCCACACACACACACACACACGGCCATATAAAAAAAAAGGGAGAGAGAGAGAGAGAGAAACATTTGAATTGACGTAGACAGGGGCCGGATATTCGTGGAGTTGAAAACAACAAGAAATTTATGATGTTGACTTTCACTCTTCTTTTTTTTTTTTTTCTACCATTATTGGAGAGAGGTCCAATGTCAAAGTCGTTATGATCTCGATTCTCTCACGACCGTTCTCCCCCTCACTCACGACATTGACGTTTTCTTTTCTCTTTTCGGAAATAGATATAACATGCAGCAACAACAGCCGTACGGTAGCGAAGGTTCGGACGGAGTGGCATCGCCCGACGACCGAGACGAAACGGCCGAATCCGATCTTCTGGCATCGACAACAAATGGTACGTGGAACTTCATTTTCCTATACTAATTGTGTTCCCCTCCCAAAAATAGCTCGAAAATGAAAAATGAGAATATTTTTGAAAGAACGTTCTGTGTGTGGAAAGAGCCCAAGAAAAATAGACGTAGAAATGAATTTTTTTTGTGTGTGTGCACGTGTAAATATTTACGTGTTACAGTTTTGCACCTAAATGGGACAAAAAAAAAAAAAATCTATTCCTATTTGCATCCGGCGTTAACTTTAACCCACCCAACGTGAAAAAATAAAAAATATCGGGACTTTTTTTTTTTTTTTTTTTTTTTAAACGTAAACAAACGTCTACTGTGTACACGTTCGTGCAGCATTTTGTTTACAGGACTCCCGCAGATGTTGCCGCTCCAAAATAATTGGACGTTGAAAGAAAAATAGTTTTGAAAATTGGAAAAAAAAAGAAAAGAAAAACAGCTGACTGTCGCATATATCGTTTCATATGAAACATCATTTACGTTAAAAGATTATGCCTGTGACAATGGCTCACTTTATTTTCGATTTGGGCCCTCGTTTTATTTCGGAATTGCGCAGGTGTCATGACGGCCGATTATCCTCTGATGGACGGAACGGGCGGCGGGCTCAAATTGACGGCCACGGGGGCTCTAGAACGTTCCCGCTATCGCCACGAACCCTACCCTAGATACCATTCGACTAAAGTGGTCACTTGAGGGGGTCAACGAGACACTATCGACAACTCTCAAAACTCGACTGAACGGCGACAGGCTGAAAAAACAAAAAAAACACGCTGCCAAAACGAGGTGAAATTCAAGAAAAATCACGAAAAATAGATTTCAAAGTTTTATCCACAAAAAAAAAAAAAAAACTTTGAAAAGAAAAAGAAGAAAAAATCAATACCGATATCATATGCTAATTTTGTTTTTCCTAGTGTATTTGGTTAACTGTTTTCCTACCCCCCCCCCTCCTATTCAAATGTGTATGTGTGTGTGTGTGTGTGTGTACGAACTCTGATGGCCGATAAAAGTGTAACGGTCGTTTCGCTGGATTTGCACAGTCTCGTTGTTCCTTCAAGTCGTTCACGTTTTCTTTTCTCATCGTCTTCAATTTGTCCATCCTCTTCTCTGTTTCGTCTGTCGTTTGTTTCTCAAGTACTGCGTCACTCCTCTTTCTAATTGGCAAACGTCTTTCTTCTTCTTCTTTCGTTCCGTTTTTGCCCCGTTTAGTTGTCACGTCAGTTAATGATTCACGGCAGGCCGGCCAAAATATGACACACACACACACTCTCCATTTTTTTTTTTTTGCTGCCTACACACACCGACCGGCCCTGCTCCTAGCCTTGTCCTCTCAATTATTATTAATTTTTTTTTTTTATCTTGTAGAATCTCTTCTTCAGTTTGTCCTTTCTCGTGTATTTGTTGTAGCCCTCCTTTTTTGCCCTCTCGCATTTCTCGAATTCTTGCCCGCCTCATCGTCCATACATCACCACCGTGCAACATTTTCTTTTTTTTAAATCCTTTTTTTTTACATGGCCTTCCAGCATTTTGGCGCACTTTGGATATTTTCGTTCTCTTCCGCCGAAGTAAACAAACAAAAAAAAAAACACAGAAAATTGTCCTATACTAATGCTATTGCAACAAACGGAAAGATCCAAACAAAAACAAAAAAATGACAATAATAAATAAATAAAAATTAAAAAAAAAAATAAAATATACGAGAACTTTATCGTTTGATGCGCATACATTTTCACGTTTTCCTTTATTTGCCGAGATGTGATTGGATGGTTACGTCTCTTTCTTTAAGACACACACAGACAGACAATAGATTTCGAGTGCCTACGTGTGTGTGTGTGTAGAGAGAGGAAAGTCGCTTTCTTTTGACTGAACACACGTTAGAGACGCAAACACTGCTTGCGGAAGTGTCCGACCTTTGGAACATTCTTTTTTCTTCCCACCCATCGTATTGAAAAATTTCGAGTTTGGTCTGCTGCATCAGCCAGCCATTCTTCCTCCCCCCCCCCTTTTTTTTATGATAGAAACTAACAACGAGGGAAGTCAATAATAAATGAAATGCTGGGAGACCCTTCATTTATATACCCCCCGCCACCAACCCTTTTATTTATTTTTTTTTTTCCAAAAAACAACAAGAGTCTCTCTGTAATACAGGCAATATGTTTATTTGCTTGTATTTTCCTCTCCCCCCCCTGAAAATTTTGTGTGTTGGTGACGCCGGTCACGCAATCCATCATTTGTTTAAGGTAAGAAAGAAAAAAACAAAACAAAAAACGTTGTCTACTTCCATATTTATCTTTCTAAAACATTCTAAGCAGCCGAGAGAGGAGCGCTAGCATCATTAAGGCACACTTGTCTCTTCAATTCGAAAAGAAAAGATTGCGGTTCGATCGGTCAGTTGCGTTAAAAAAAAAAAAAAAAAAAAAAAACGAAGGTAAAAGAAAAGAAAGAAAAATTCTTTTGTTGATAGAAAAAAAAAAGGGCCCATCTGACACGGATGTTTATCTAATGTCCATATATACGTTCATCCGTCCGTCTCACAGTTCGTACGAAAAACCTATTATAAATACATGGTTTATGTCTGTATATATATATATATATATTTTTTCCCTTTTCTTGTCTTGCGCATAGAATATAACGGACCGCGCGTCACGTTTGTGTTATACGATGATGGCGCCGGACGTCCAACAATAACTTTCGTAGGTCGTAAAAAGGACGGCCGGCAAAGGGGTATACAGTCAACATAACAAACAAGGAAGTTTTCTTTTCTTTCTTTTTTTTTTTTTAACATCTATTACATCTATCATAGATGGCGAATTCATCCGAAAAAAAAACCAGCACCTACACGTAGATGGTTGTGGTTGTTTTGTTTTTTTTTCCTTTTTGATAAGACATTTATCATAGATGATGCATTTATCGTGTTAAACTCTATTCGGTTTCGAAATTGTTTGATTTTTTTTCTTAGAAAAAAAATAATGGGAAAAACGTTCGCAATCGTTTAAATGAATAATCAATTCGATAAATCTGGGGAAATACGGCTTTCCTCTTAGAACTTGACAAGGAAAAGAAAATTTACATACGTATGCAAAAGAGCGGGAGCGAACGAACAAAATCGAGCGGCACGAAAATACGCGACAACACGAAGAGAAAGAGACCAAAAAAAAACAAAAAAAAAACGTGTCAATAAGTCGAGGAAAAAAAAATAAAAAATAAAAGAGGGAAAACTTCGGAATTTCTCCGTGCCATGTCAAAAAGCATTAACAATGGGCCAATGATCTGGTAGACAACATTCCGCTTTTCTTTCTCAATCCAGAAAGTAAAAAAAAAAAGGCAAAAGAATTAGAGCAAGAATGTCTGGTTCCAACTTTTTTTTGCTCACGCGATGATTGACGATTAAAGACATCCCACGGTACAAACAAGTTAGCCAAAATGTTACGCATCAATTTTTGTTTGTTTAAAAAAAAAAAAATAAATAAATAAAAAAAAATGCTTCGAATAAAAAAGAACGCACCTCGTCGTCACATGTGCAATCACGTGAAAAGGAGGGTATGGGCGTATGTTAATAGAGTTATATACTCGCAGCAACGGACGCACATAACAAAGGCAATCGCGAACATGTATAAAAACTAATGGAGTCTAATGAGCAACGACAAGCCACGTATTGGCCGCTTTATGTTATCTTTTTCTATTCAATTTTTTTGGCTCGTCTCCAAGAAGCACTTGGACTCGTTTATCTTCCATAATAACGACAAGAAAATCAAGTCAAAATAATTAATTATATCTGTGTCGTTGCCATCGGTCCGAACCTCTTCCCCCCCCCCCCCCTATTCTTTTGGTATATAGCGATTTTTTTCTTGTATGCTCATCAAACGAGCCAAGCATATGCACTTCAATTCATTATCTCGATAATAAGGCGGATCTTTCCCCTTTCTTCCCCAATCTTGATCAATAAAAGAGTGCGGCTCTCCTCCACCCTCCTTCGTTATTGTCCTCGTTCGATATAAGCCATCGTGCTGTATGATTTGCGGATAAGTCAGCAGACTGGCGCTGACTGGCTCACGATTCTTATTTTTTTTTTCACGCCTCACGAGTTTATCTCAATGGTCGCATTGCCTCGAGTGCATCATCTATTTAATTAGCGTGACAAAAACAAGCTCACGAGATGATTGAGACGATCGAATTTGGTTTTGACAAAAATAAAAATAAAATAAGAAATGAACGTAAAACGTTGACGGATCAAGTGTCCGAAATGAGCCCAATAGTTTTGAAAAAAAAAAAAAGAAAAGAAAGGATAAAACATGTAACTATGTAAATCATTTTCAACGCAATGACGTTCACCTTTGGCCGTTTGTGTAAGGAGAGAAAAAAAAAAAAAAAATAACACGCCAGCTGTTAGGGAGTTATGACAAACGTCATCTCAGATTGCCCTCTCCCCCCTCCCCCCTCTTTTTTATTTGTACATCAATCACCTGGAAGAAGTGACGACGTTATAGGGATAACACGCACCTTCCATTTCTTCTTTTTTTTAAATTTCCTTTCCAATTGATCGAAGGAGAATAGCTTTCCGCCTGAATCCGCATTCGTTTTTGATTGAGAGGCTTTTGCTTCCTATTTTCTTTTTGGGCAATAACGTTCGACGGGTAACGCCAGTTAATGAAAGGGGGGAGGGGTGAGAGACGGAAAGGGAAATTCTATAAATAGAGAGGTCTCTCGAATTAGATTTTCGACGTTCTTCTTTTATTTCACAGATTTTTGTGTTTTTTTTTTTTTTAATTTATAGCATCCAGACAATGTGTTGAAGTATGCGTGTACAATAGAGCGAGGATGAAAACACGGACATCAAATAGTTCAGGCAGAATCGTTTTACATAATTCATTTTTGATGACGACGGGATTTAAGCTGCTTTTTTTTTTATTTAAAAAAAAGGTACGAATTTCTATTTTATTTTAACGACTTGTTAGTTGTTTTTTTTTTTTTTTTTTTTTTAAATTTTATATTTCGGTCTGGCAGGGAGGGAAAAAAAAAAAAGAGTGAAAACGTCTATTAAAAGAAGCGACTGGCTCTGAATTTTTAATGTTCTCGTTTTGCATTCTTCTTTTTTTTTAAAGGCAGGAAAAAAAAAAAGAGTTGCCCCCAATCCTTGAAAAAAAAAAAAAAAAAATGGAGACTCTCGAAGCGAAAGTTGTTTTTGTTTTCGGGAGTAAATTGCGCGTGGAGCGAAAGGGAAAAATAGAACGTTTGATCGTTTTCTTATACGACAAGTGCAACTCTTCTTCCATTTTCTCATTCCCACAATTGAAACGTGAAAACGCAGTTGGAGAGACATTTCACGATCGTTCCAGTCGGGAGAAAATACGATAGCGAAAGTGGACAGCTGTTTTTAAAACAATTTCCCTTTTTTTTTTTTCAATTCGACTGTTGTAAAAAAAAAAAAAAAAAAACGGCGATTTCGTATAAGCCCATTTCGAAGAAAAAACGCGGGAAACATTAAAAATCAAAAAAAAAAGATTTAAAAGGCACAAAAAGCGAATTTCGTTTGTCTCCGATCGAAAGTTAATTTAAAAAAAAAAAAAAAAAATACCTTTTTAAAGAACTTGAAAAATAATAGGCACTCGAAACAAGGTGCCGAAAAAACATGGGAGGAAAAAAAAATAACAAACAAAAAAAAAACAAGAAACAGTTGAACAACAATCAGTGCAGTGTCAGAAACAAAAAAAAAAAACATCTTCCAATCGAGATGTTGTGTTATTCATTTTATCCATTTTTAAAATGATTAGCTTTTGTTTTGTTTTTATCCCTATATCGTTAAAACTATACATATCACAAAATGGCGATATTGTCCGTTGTTGATGATTCGATCATTCCAGTCGGCGTTTGTTTTTTTTCTTTTGTTTATCTTTCAAATTTTTGTTTTTCCAATTATTTCTGTAGGTCCGATGTTTTGACGTGCGCATCCCCTTTCGAATTAAAAAAAAAAAAAATAATAATAATAAAGGAGAAGAGAAGAAGTCTGGACCCGATGTGTGTGTGTGTGTGTGTGTTTGCTTTTTCCTCAAAAAAGGCCCGTCTCCTTCCGCAATTGCGTTTGCCTCCAGGCAGGTAGTGTGTAGAATTCCGTCTTGTTCATACCCATCGTCTCCTGTGTGTGTGTGTGTGTGTTCACACATCGCAGACCACCCCCAAAGAAAAAAAAAAAAAAGAAAGAAAGAACAAAAAACAATTTCCGACGACGGTTAATAACGGATGGACGGACAACCAATCGAAAGTCGTTTAAAAAAAAAAAAAAGAAAAAAGAAAATTCGTTTTTCGTGATTGATGGACGCACCTGGAAATCGTCGTCTTTTAGATAGGATTCCAATTTGGTAGGATCGACTCCCTCTGGTGGCGGACGTACTTGAAGCTCACTCAAAGGGTATGTGGTACGCTTCAGTCTGTCCAACACGTCTTGGATGGACTGAGACTCGCCTGGACTCTTTCCGTCCTGCGTTTCCGCCATTGTGTTCCAAACAAGAACAAAAAAACAAAACAAACAAACAAAACGTTATCGCATTCGTCCTTCGTGTTTTTCCGTTCACGGAAAGATTTGACAAGCGTGCGTCTGTGTTAAGTTGTAAGCGAAATATGAAAAATGTAGCAGCCAGACCTGAATGTTGAGCTGGCCGACGCGATCGTCGACCGTCCAGTAAGGGAAAAGGGCGATGAAAGCTAGCGGTTCGAGTCCGGCCGAAACGAGGTAGGCCGGTGGTGGGCTTCGATCCTCGTTATCTCCCTTCAAGCGGCAGTATTCGATAACCGTTTCCATGGCGCAGCGTCGCTCGACGGCCAAACGCAGTTTCCCCGAGCCCGTATTAGTGTTATCCGTGTCCGGTTGGTCTGGCCACCAACCTTGCCACAACCAGACTTCGTGCTCGTTGTCCAGCATGAACAACGTCGGCTGGTTAGCGCTGTACAAGTCCTCCTATCATCATTTGTTTTTTTTTTGGATTCCCGATGATTCACGCGCGCGCAATTTCGAAAAAAGAAAAGATCCAAAAACAAAAGAATTGCCGTCATTTGTAAAAACGCACGCACGCGAGGGACAGACGGACCCGAAGCCAGTAGAAAGAAGAAGAAGAAGAAGAAGAAGAAAAAAAAAAAAAAATAGGCGGATGGGTTCCTACCTGGACGAAGGGATAAGGACACGGCAGTTGGGGGACGCGCAGAGTGGGCGCGACCTGGTCGGCGCGGAACTGGCCCGTCCACGACGTCAAATGGAAGAGACGAGGCGTGTGATCGTAGCGGTTCTCCTTGGGCCTCTCGGCCAGTGACAGGTAGAGCGAGCGATCGGCCACGCGGCTCTGGTGTCCCAGACCTTCCCAGAATTCGCGCGACTCCGCTCCTTCGTACTGCTCCTTGATGGCCACACTGGCTTCCCTCTGTTCCATCCATCCGAGACCACCAAAGAAATGGGGGAAAAAGAACATAAAAAAAAAAAAATGAATGAAGATGAATGACGGACTTGTTCCAGACAAAACGATTTCTCAGTCTCATCTTCAAGTGTTTGTTTAGAATACTTAGAAAAAAAAAAAAATACTGACCCGGACGTTCAGCTCTGGTGGTCTGTGCTGTTTAAGGGCAGACGCGGCAAAGTTGGCCACCTGGCGCGTGTGTTTGAGCGACTTGGCGCCGTGCCAGACGAAGACGGTGCCCGTCGTCTGGTTGACGAGCAGCAAACAGCCGCGGCTGCGCAACGCCGCAACGCAGCGTCTCACTTGCAGCAGGTGGGCCTCTTCCTCCTTCTCGCCGCGTACAAAGTACAAACGCCAGACGGACTGGTCCGCTTCGCGTTCGCCGCGTTTGCCACTATGTATGGCCATCCGTCCTGTTTGCGGATGGAACATAATATTCGAAAATTATAAAATGTAGGCGACATGTTTTTTTGTTTTTTTTCGTACCTTGGAATATGGCCAGGAAGGCGGGGGGCTCGTGTCCTTGCTGGACTCGGACGTGCGGCCCCCGCTCCTCATCCAGCTCGACCGTTTTCAGCGCCGAGGCGCCCTGGTCAGTGGGCGGTGCCTGGGCTCCGTGCCAGATGAAGTAGCAGAAACGATCGCGGCCCAAAAGGCCGTGGACAGATGGCTGGCCTTTCAGATCCTTGCCGGTGACAGTAATTCGATATTGCCAACGGATAATATACGTGTCACGGCAATGGAACTGACCGCGGGACACGTCCTCCAGTAGTACTTTTTCATAGTCCAATAAGTGCCAGACTTTGGCGCTCAACGTCGAGATCTAAATTCGATTTGAAATGAATTCAAAAAATTAGAATTCATTTTCAATGAAAGAAATGAAATGATGAACCTGTTGGAGGCGACGTTCGGCTTCGTCGTAGTACTCGACACCGCGACCGAGGTGGGCGCCTTCTAATTCTAAATCGGGATCGTCCACTTGGTTATCTAACATCAGCTGGGCGTCGTACGGTTCGAGGGCGGAGATGTCCGTCACGACACCGACGGCTTTCTCATCGCCGTCTTGAGCTTTGACTTTAATGAGCCCGCTCTTATCGGGCCAATCGAAGAACTTCTCGCGGAACAGGACGGGCTCCATGTGCTGCTTGGCCGAGCGCAGCAAAGCCCACGCAGGTCTGTGCTCTCCTTTGCTTTGCTCGTCCGCTGTCGCTTTCTGGAACACGGGATTGATAGCGCACTCGGTGTAATCATAGCCCTGATCCCACAGTGCCTTGGCCAGCTGCATGGCCTTCTTGCGCACTTCCAGCGCTGTCATCTTGCCACTCCAGACGTACATTTCACTTCCAAAATCAAACACCATCACCTTTCAAACAAATCCAAAAAAAAAAAAAAAAACAATTAACGAAACGGACCTAAAAAAAAAAAATAATTAAAAAAAATGTTTATTACTTTATTAGGGTCCAGCATGTCCGTCTGGAGGATCGATCCCCAGTGTTGTTCGCAAGGTTCTAAACGATCGCCGTTGAGTTGCCAGACGGCGTTGGTGGTTGCGATGGCCGACTCGTAAAGTTCATCTTCTTCCGGCGGTCCGGCAGGATTGATGGCTTGTTCCGCTTCGCTTCTGCCCAGCGCTGTCCAGAAGCGTTTCGACGGTCCGTAGAAGCAATTGGGACCCACTTTATCTTCTTCAACGAGCTGGACGTGCGACACCCTGGCGCTGCCCAGGTCTTTTTTCGAGACGACGCGCTGGGCCACGTCGGTGGATCTCGAGCGTTCGATGACGTTAGCATAGCGCCCGATGAACTGGATAACGTCGGTGGGCGTGACGACGATGAAGCAGTCGCCGCTATTGACGGACGTGTACGTCGGCTCGACGAGGCGGGTCTGAACTTGGCGACGGCCCTTCACCTGCATCAAATAGACGGTGCGTTTCGACTGCTCGTCGCCCGTCTCTTTGGCCGACTTGAGCGCAATGGCCGCGAAGTCTTCTTTCGAAGCCAAACCGGCCAGCGCTTCGACGGCCAGGTGGGAATGTTGGGCCAATTTCTCCAGTTTGACTCGCTGCACTTCGCGCTCGGCCACGCCAGTGTCCACCTCTTCGTACTCGTTGCGCAACATGTCCGGCCGCAAGATGAGAGACTTGATCGGATTGCGCGACGCGTTGTGTTTCCGTCGCTGGACGTTCACCGACCGTTTCTCTACAACGACCCTGGATTAAAAAAAAAAAAGAAAAAAAAAGAGCGAAATTTGCATATTTTTTTTCAAAATTGCCCAGCCAAGGAGATAATTGAAACGAGTTATCTTACGCGTCACGATTGAAGGCCATCCTTTCAAAGTCCTCGTCCGTTATATCAGCGAACGATGCGGACGACTGGACCACGGCGACGTTCTGCGATGACGTGGCCAGTGACCACGAAGACGCAGCGAAGAACGACGTGAACGTTTCATCGTCCGGCCGTGGAACAGACACGATTCGAGAAGTGATTTTTCCAGTTCCAGGAATCTAATTTCAAAATGAATGAATAAAAAGATGCGGATGAAAATTTAAAAGGTAGTTCATTACAATGAGTTTAGATGGGGTGCTGCTGGGATCGGAGGTGGATCGGTTGAACGGCGGTTTCACATCGTCGGTGGATGGCGTTGTTCCAGGCGATGTGTCCGATGCGTCGGCATTTTTAAGCCTCAACGGCACAGGTTTGGGTGTTTTCAATTTGCGATCGAGCTTCGGACTAATGGGATTGTGTTTGATCGTTTCAGATGAGAGGACGTGGACGGACACGGGTCGCTGGCCCATTTTGCCGGCTACGGTAAAACGGGCAGCGTCCGGCTCGTGCACTCTTGTCCGCCACCCTTTTTGAGCTGTTTCAAGTACTTTCAGTCGATCGGCAATGCTGCTCTTGGTTGCCACATCTCCGTCGGAATTCGTTGCTTCGTCCAGCTCTCCAGCCGATGCCGACGGACTGTTCACCACCGGCTTCGAGATCCTCTTGCGCCATTCAGTGTCGCCGCTCTTCTGCAGAGCCGCCAACCTATTTTTTTCAATTTAAAAAATCATCAGTTTAAACAGATGCAGCAAAATTAATCAATAATGCAAATTTCATGCCAATCGACAACGGGCAAAAGGCCATTTTTAATTTCTCCGTGCACAAACCTTCCGGATTTTTTTTTTTTCAAATATACGTGCCAATCGAATTTTAAAAAATGGACAAAATGAAAATCGTCTGTTCCAGTCGGGGTTTTTTTTTTTTTTTTAGGGTGAAAGTGCACAGTTAGTTAAGACAGACACTGTCCGTCAAATCACATAAATGAGTGACTGCGTGCTGTGACGGGCAAACATTCCACAATAGAAGTCACGTGTCTTTATTATTATTTTTTTTTTTTAAATTGCAAAAATTAAAGAGTCCGTCGTTGTGTTTTTTTAATTGCCATCCACAAAGGATACCTCAACGATACCGTTGTTTTGACTTCGGCGCCGGAAGAACTGGAGCTGTCATCCTCCTCATCAACGACCACCGATCTGCTGCTCATTTGTTTTTTGTTTTTGTTTTTTGTCCACGTCGCACACAAACCAGAAAGAAAAATCATTTTGAATTTCTCTTTTTCGCCTCCCCTCCCCCCATCATATCAAATTGTCTCACAATTCAGTCCGGCAAAAAAAAAAAAAAAAAAAAAAAAAAAAAGAAAGAAAGGGGATGTTCCAAACGAGAAAATGATGATGACGCAAGAAGGGGGTTACCTTGAAGCGACGCTCGAGTCGCTGACTTCATCCATTTTAATTTTGATTTTATGGCTCTTGATTTTCGTTTGCGATTGCTGGACCGTTCCGACCGTGTTGCCTCCCAGCCGGAATGTGACGGTCGTTGTCGTTTCTGTTCCGCTGCTACTGCCCTCCGATTCCAAGATGATCGTTTCACTAAAAAGAAGGAACACATGAATTTAAAAAAACAAACAAAACAAACAAAAATATGAGGTGAACAAAATCTCGCGTCTTTCGGTAGGTACTCGAAAACGCAACTGACGTCAATGGCCGATGGCAAATAAACAAATTTAAAAGAAAAAGAGACTAGGGGGTTGGTATCGATTGCCGCTATGAAAACGGATTTATAGAAGCCATGGCTGGCCCTCTATGGGAAGCCGGAATAATTCTGAAAAAAAAACAAAGAGGCCCAGCTGTTGACAGGATTCATGGAATGTCAAGCAAAATAGATCATCATAACATTTTTTTCTTTTTGGTTTGAAAATGCCATGGATTACTTTCACGCAGACACACGAAAATGTTTTTAAAATAGCTCACGTTTCACGACGGACAGAGGATTGCTGGGCGCTCGGACTGGAATCCGATTTGAGTGTAGGGGTTTCCGAAGCGGCCCGATCTGTTTTGGTGTTCACTCCGTTGGATTGGGCATCGGCCGTGTGATGTTTCGATTCCAACTCGACGTTGAGCAACTGGGCGGCTAAATCGTTTTCGGCCGGCACGGGGAATTCGTCTGAACTGCTGGTCGACGGAGACAATTGCTCCGCATCGTCCGGCGAGTGATGTTTTAAAATCGACCGCGGCTGTTCGCCAATCGAAGGCGATTTACTCCGCAAAATGCCACGCATTTCCATCGTGTTGTCCGCGCTCTTCCTCCTCAATATCCCTGTATTGTATTTAATTACAATTTATTCTTAATCAAACTAGGAGAAATAAATAAAAAAAAACAAAACAAAAACAAACCTCGAATTCTCTCCAAGCCGGATGTTCCAGTTTCGTCCTGATCGTCCTCTGTTTTCACGTCCTTTTTGATAACTGAATGATCTGGAATCACTTCTAAATTCCCAATAAAAAAGAAAATGAATTAAACAATGAAAACAATCAAAAATTGAGTTATGTTCGTTATTGCTAGTTTAATTTTGCGTGTTTTTAGTCTGATAAGTTTGTCTAGAGCCGAAAGGATTAGAACACCAGAACCGCGACCTTTTATTGTTTCGTTTTATCAAGTTGAAAGTTAAGTTTTCAATCCAGCTTCCGTGTCAAATGTTTTCGGTCGGGGGCCGTCGGGATCAAAAGCGGGTCAGTTTCAACACATGCCCCCAGCCAGTTTTTACAAGCGTCATTCTCCAGCATAACCCATTTTTTTGTTTTTTTTCCGTTGGCCTGTAGTCTTTTCCCACGAACCTCATTCATAATTAAGTCATTTGTTTTTGTTTCAATTGTTTCGTTTCTGTTCTTCCCCCGCAGCAGTGAGAAATGTCATCGTTTTTTTTTTTTTTTAGAATTTCCAAAGTTTTGTTTTGTTTTTAATGTTTTGCCAATAGATCCAGAGAAGCTGAGAAGAAAGCGAGGTGATTGGTGCAACGTTTTGGAAAGATGAACACTTGAGCTGGAACGGCATTTTTTTTTTTAACCTCTGGTAGGAACAACGGCCTTGGTCGATGACGGCCGTCTCGGAAAGCCCAGATGGAGAGCATTCTTCACTTCGCGGCTGGTGACGGGCTGCGTCTGGAAACGGGCAAAGATCTTGCGATTCGGCCGACCCGGACGCTTGGGCGGAAGGGCAGACGAGCCGGCGGCCAACAGCGGCCGATCAAACAATTTCACTCGATCGCGTAGGCTCAGTTTGGACGGATCGTGTTCATCTTCTGGAACTTAAATTTTCGTGTTTGTGTTTGTGTTTTAACGGTAGGAGATTTCGAGATCATTTTTGAAAATGTTGAACCATTCAGAGAAAAAAAGGCAAAATATTTTTCCTCATTGCGAGTTGAGTTTGAAATGTGTTTGGGAGAAGGTTCTTTTAAAACAAGACAGACATAAACACAAATGTTTAAATGCTACGTTACCTTCGACGTCCGGTTTGATTAAAGCGGCACTGTCGGCTCCGTTGGTGTGCGCATGCGCCTCGACGACGTGCCGATTGACAGCCTCCACCAGGCCGCTAGTGCGATTCGACTCGATCACGTGTTCCAACGATTTCCTGTTGCACGAAAATAAACAAAATAATAAAATTATTTTGGGAAAAAAGAGAGAAGAGAATTCCAGATGATAGATCACGCCCTTCCCCCTTTAACTATTTCTAGTCTTGCTGTCGCCAGTTGTTTTATTTTTGGGAAGAAACGTCCGACTGGAAAACGCTTGGCCAGCCGAGCGGGGCGGAAGCGTATCAAATGACTCGAAATTCAACGCTAGATGGTCTCTCGTACTCGAGTGGCTAACAAGTTGTTTGCGGCTTAGAAAAAAAAAAAAAAAATAAACCTCCCACCAGAAGAAAAAAAAAAAAAAAATGAGGTTCACACAACCAAATGAAAGGCCTGGAACATCCGTCTCGCATTTTAAAGTGAATCAACTTTTCTCTCCCAATACCACACTGTTAATTTTCCTTCTATGAAAGAAAAATATACGAAGACAAACCTCCTTGAACTGATGGATTCCGCACCGAAATCGACGGCGGCTGGAACAACTGGAGTGCCGATCGGATTGGGACGGGATGGAAGGCGCCAGGGGGCGACGGCCGGCGTTGGATTGGCCTGCGATTCGATCGAACTGATTCGTTCGGCTATGGACAATTGACGCGGTTCTTCTTCTTCTTCTTCTTCTTCTTCTCTTCCTCCTTCCGTCCTCGTTTCCTCTTCCGGATCGTCGGTGGTGGTGGTGGTTTCGGCTTCTCTGGCCGCCTCCGCGAACTGCGACGTCCTCCGCCCGCTCTTCAAGATCGGCTTGTGGGCGGCGAGTTCGTGCTCCTCTTCCGTGCTCGATTTCTTCTTCAAAATGGGACGCGGTCCGTCAGCATCTTCCGTCGAGCATCGCTTCTTCAAGATGGGCCTCGGTTCGGCGTTGCCGGACACTTGATCCGGCGCTACGATGCCGGGCGAAGACGTCAGCGACGCTCGTTTCAAAATCGAATTGATCGGGTCGTCGACGGGCGACTGCGAACGGCCCGATTCGGCGCTTCCGTCGCGGCTCAGAGGCCGTTTGAGAATGGAATGCGGTTCGACACTCGCTTCCGCCGGAAGCAGAGGAGCGGCCAACGTTTCCGTATCTTCGAACCTCTTCTTCAGAATGGAAACGGGGTCCAACTGCGTGACGACCTCCTCTTCCACTCGAAGGATGGGGTACAATTCAGCAGACGACGCTTCCGGCCGGATGCGAACAGACGGCTCGGCGCCTCCTTCCACTTTCTTTTTCAGTATACCCTGGACGGCCTTGACGCTGGACGCGGTCGCACTGCCGTTGCCGACAGGTTCGACGGCTTTGTGGCTGTGCGTCTTTTCTTTATCAGCTGTTTTGATGCGACCCAAAGCCGAGGCGTTGGCCGTGTTGGCACGCGCAGCAGCGACGCCAGCGGGACTGGCGGGCGTCGTCTTATCAGCTGCTGGTTGGGTCGTTGCCGGTTTATTTTTAGAAAGCGACTGCGTCTGAGTGCATGCCGCAGCTGGCAATAATTTAAGAGCCGGACTCGAATTGACGCAGACATTTGGCGATTCAATCTTGGCCGGTCGTCGTTGCAAGGACACGGGCAGATTGGGGCTGACTGGCACCGGCTGAACGTTGCCCGCCACGCGATTGAGCAGCTTCGTCGCAACGGCCTTGACGCTTCCAGCGCTGGCCGCCGCTGCCGCCGCCGCATGATGATGATGCGCACCGTTGCCCTCGCGATCCGGAGTGGCCGTCAGCCGATCCACTTTGGCCACCGTTTGATGGGCCATAGCCGTCAGGGCTTCGATGCGAGCGGTCAAGTCCTCCGTTTTGATGGGCTCCATCGCTTTGTCGGCCGAGGCCACTTTGCCCGTCCGCCAAGGCACCGACGAACTCTCCACGGCCGTCGCTGCCATCGCGCTCTCTCCGCCCGCGTGGCTGTCGGCGGGGACGACGGAACGGATGAAGGCCGGCGGTTGACTCGTCTTGCGCAAATTGGCCCGCAAATCGGCCGCCGGTTGCGGGCTCTGCCGGGAAGCCGTTTCCATCCGGCGCATCATGGCGTTATCGACGCTCGAATTGATGTCCGTCTCGGCCGACGAAGCCGACACCGTCAAATCGGCCGTCCTCCTACGCCGGACGCGCTTTCCCGCGTCTTCTGTTCATCCATTTTCAAAATCGAAACCAAAAGAATTGTATTATGTCGTGTATCGATTGGCTGTTGGCAACAGGAAATATCCTATTTAAAAAAAAAAAAAAAAAAAAAAAATGGAGAGAAGGGGATAGAGTTCGACGAACCTTGAGATTCAATTTGGCCGGTAGCGAGGATCTGTTCGTCCGTGAGTGCCCGATTTAAATTGGATTTGCGTTTGGTGCTTTTGTCTTTCTCGCGATTGCCGGCCTGTAGTGACGACGAGGACGATGAGGACGGAACTTTCTGCCGCAGGACAACGACGTCCGCTTGGCTATTGGCATCGACAGGCCCGCCAGACGGATCGATGGCTGGCATTTCCATTAAAGGGACGGACAATCTCTTTGCTCTCTGAACTACTAAAAAACATAAAATTAGAAAATGAATCTTTAAAAAAAACAAAAAAAAACGTTGTTTGTTCTTTTTTGCTTTTTCTTACTCATCTTGTCTTCGACGGGCGGAGGAGTGCCGGACGTGGCGGCGGCCCTGAGCCGTGCAGCGCGGTTAATCCGCACCGGAGCGGCACCGTTATTTTCCTCGCTCGTCAACGGACTCTCGCGCTTAATGAACCGTTTGATACCGGTCGAACTCAGATTGGAATTGATCACATCGCTAACCATGTTGGCCGTCGTGCTCTCCTCCAGCGGCCGCGATTCCAGCTGTTGTTTCTGCATTTGCTTGCGGTGCCTTGGAATTTAAAGACAAAAAAAAAAAAAGAGGTGAGTCGATGTGTTTTCTTTTAAATACAATCAAGCCCAAAAAAACAAACAAAAAAACTCACTTGTATTTAGCGTACGACTGTTCCTCGTGCGGAAGATCTTCGCTGGACGAGCTGTGATCGTGGCCGGCCGTTCCGCTGGCTAATCCGGCCTGTTGGCGGGCGACCTGCAATTGTTTTCTTCTCTCTTCCTTGTAGCGGGCGATGCGTTCGTCCCTCTTCTCCACGGCCGTGACCGCACCGCTTGCCGGCTCGTTGTTGTTGCTCATTCTGCGCCCGCTCGATTTCCTCACGGCCGGGTTATCTCTAATGAAAAAAAAAAAAAAAAAAAATCGACAAATGCGTTCAGTTCAAGGAAATGAAAAATCTTTTTTGAAACTTTGATGACTTGAGACGCGGCGTGACTTGTAATCATTTGTGCAGAAGGAATAAAAACAAAGAGGAAAGAAAATGAAAATAAAAGGCGCGTGTGGGACGTCATTTATGTGGGAGAAATGCATGTCGTAGGCGGAGCAAAATTTGAACTGAAATTTAAAAGAATAAAACAAAAAGGGACAAGGAAAAAGGCCATTGTTGGTGAACTGCATGTGGTAGACGGGCTAAATTTGTATAAGCATAACAAGAAGTTTGAATGAGATGTCGCCACTTACCCAATATTTTAAAGCTATCTGAGAACTAGGGACACACTCGACTGCGAAATCAATTGCAAAAGATCACATTAAACTTCGAGCATATTTCTGAAAACAATGTTTCCTCTTTCTCTTTTCACTAACTGCCCAAAATGAGATAACAAGAGATGAGTAACGGAGTGGACAACGGGTACAAAAAGAAAAGGCAGTTCTGAATCCAACCGAAAATAAATGCCATCTATTAAATTTCAATTAATCAAAGTGACCTCGTTTGTTCCCAACCGGTTGTTGGACCTCTTTCAAACAAACAACAAAAAAAAAAATGAGACTACATTTCGAACCAGTTTTTGAATCTTAATTTTTTTTTCTTAATAGAAAATGGTGTTGTTCGTGCCTAATAGACTGCATCATCTTTCGAAAAAAAAAAAAAAAAAAAAAAAAAACACAAGATGAAGAGGACTGAAAAGAGTACTGTTAACGACGTGTCCTCAATGAAATGGCGATATACAGGACAAAGAAAAATAGCAAGGGCCAGTTGGTCATCGATACCTGATATCCTGTTGACGTAATTAAGGCGAGACGGGTCATGCAAAAAGGACTCTATATAACTATCGAGACACGATTTTTCTTGTTTTCTTTATTGTCTTGTTTCGAAAAAAAAAAAAAAAAAGGCCGTAGCTCGAAGCTGCAACACAAGTTCTGAAGTTTCAAATGTGTTGTTCTCTTCTTTTTTTTATTTCGAAAAGGTTTCGGGTTACAACATACCTGACTGTCGGAGTTGTAGCTGATGCGGTCGCAGTCGTTGATTGTGCAGGGCGGCCTTTCAACGGAACACCTGTCCACACACACACACACACACACACAAAAACATATTTTTTTTTAAACAAAATAAAATAAAGAGGAATGAATTACAGACAAATAGGGGAACAACAAACGCGCACAAGTGTGGGGCCAGCTTTTTTTTTTTTTTTTTTTTTTTTTTTTTTTTTTTCGGGGTGACGTTATCGCCAGTCGAATCCAAAGACGGAAAGGATAAAATAGCATCAGGCCGTTTGACGTCACGTTGCCAAAATGAAATAGAAAACAGAAACGCAAGACACGAATCCCATGACAACCGGAGGCGTTGTTTTAGATTCCTAACATGGGCAATCGCGTGGATCTATAGCTCGTTTGGGTGGGTCATCGGAATGTTGTATTTGCCAAAATACAAATGTCCAAATAAAAAAAAAAAAATAAAAGAAAAAGAATTTCAAAAATGAAAAAAAAGGGCCTGTCTTATGTGTATGGAAAACCTTCCGGACGATACCGGTTATTAGATCCGGTTGGGGGCTTCATTAAGACGGGCGCCTCTTGTACCGTCACGAGCACAAAAAAAAAGGGCGGCTGAATAACGTGACGAATCCGTTACAATGTTTTCAATACTAAACAAAAAAACAAAAAAAAAAAACAGAAACACGAAACGTAAACTTACTTCGATCAACCGTCGAGTTCACCGACGCTTTGTCTGTCCGCAGCTCACCGCCCGCTGTGTCGGTCCGGCTCGTCTTCCGACCTTTTTTTTTTTTTTTTTTCATTTAATTTTATTCCATTTTGTGTGTAGCGTCCGATAGAAAATCAAATAGAAAAATAAAAAAGATTCGTATGAGTCAACAAGGCCGTCACGATGAACAGGGGGGTGGAAGAAAGTCTTGGGTTGCGTGGGCTTATTCGATTCCATTCAATCACACTGCAGTCACAGCTGACTCATCGAGCGGAGAAGAAGAAGAGGTAATAAGAAGTGTCGAAACAAAAACGAAGAGAATAGACGAATAGGAAAAAAGCGGATATATAGAGAGAGAGATACAAGAAAGAGCGTATGCGGTTTTTTAACGGTTAAAAAAATAAAAACCTTCGGAGATGGAATAAAAAGAAAGAAAAAATGATTAAAGAAGAAAAAAAGCCGGATGGAAAAACCGCAATTTCTCGATATCCTCATCATCGACGACTCTGCCCCCTACGCCCAAACAAACAAAAAAAAATTTAAATACCATCCCCCATTTTTTTTTTTTTTATTTCTTATTCATTCTCTCTTTCTCTCTCTCTGTCCGCCAGTTGTATAATCATATCTTCGTCCAAAATCGTATTCAAAATAGGCGATGAGAGAGAAACTAGACAACAGACTAAAGTCTTGCGAGATGAAGACGACAGACGAAAAAAAAAAAAAAAAAAAAAGAGGTGAACAAAAACCTTGGTCTCATTTTCCCGCAGACATCGAATAACTCTCTCTCTCTCTCTCTCTAACGCACACGAAAAAAAAAAGGGGGAACGAAACGCATGTGGTTTCGAGAGAGGTGCTGTCACGTCATTTGGTTATTCAAAATCGTATTTTTTTTTGCTGTTGTCCAAAAATAATTTCTTTTTTTTTTTTTTTTTTTTTTATTTGATAGCAAAAATAATAATTGACTTAACGGAGAAGTGAAAAGATTCAAGGAAAATGAACACTTTGAAATAAGGATACACAAACACACACACGCTGGAGAAAGCCAATGTTCAAACATGCCGAAAAATGCTATTAGATAAGTGACGATTAAATAATTAGTTGTCGTACCGTATTTCTTCTTCTTTTTGATCAAAACACAAACGAAAAAAAAAAGAAATCGGGTCTCGCGCGAAATGCGGGCACAGGAAAAAAAAAAAAAGGAAATTTCAAACTATAAAAGACACACGAAAAACACACACAGACGCACGCACTAGCCACTTAACGAGAGGGGTAAAGGTTCGGGTGTGTGTTTTGGGGTTAAAAATTTTTGATTTGGTTTTTTGTTTTGTTTTTTCCTCTCTTCTTCGTTTTTCAATTTTGGAAGAAAAACTTTCACAATCAATTTTATTCCGTACGGAAATAAAATGGAAAGCGTAGATGCACCCCGTTTTCGCTTGTTTTTGTTTTCGTTTCCCAGTATCACACTCAGTGCATGTCGCAAAAGACGGCGGCCAGGGCGAGGAGGGCGAGGAGGAGGTGAGCGCAGGTGGCCAAATCGAGGCCGCACAGAGTGAGGAGCGAGGTGAGGATGCAACCGGCGCAGACGACTTGGTGCACGATGTGTGTGGTTGTGTTACCGACGCCTCCTCCACCGCCATGACCGAGCCACAAGCTATGGGCGGCGCCGGACAGGCTGGCTGCTTCAGAGACTTTGCTTTCGCCGTCAGACATGGAAAGCCATCTAGCGGTCGTTCGGCACACTAAATAGCCATCGTCAACAGATGATGGCGTCACGTTCACCTCTTCGTCCTCATCCTCGTTCAACGACGTCGACGACGACGACGATGACAATTGCCGACTGGAGTTGCTCCACTCCTCCATTTCCGGACTGGAGCGTGAAGAAGAGCGAGCCGGAAGCGAATCGATCCCGTCATCCGAACCGGGTTCAACGGGTAGGGCCCAGTCCGTCTGTTCGACAACAATAGGCGAGGGACTTGCGGTCGTAATGGCCTCGCGGACCGTGAAAGCGGTGGACATGGTGGTGTGAGTGTCGGTGTCATGCACGTTCCAGGTGCTGGCCACTTTGGCCGGCCCGTTAAAGCTGACGGTACTACTACATGCAGCGTGCGAGACTGGATGCAACGGTTCCGGCGTGAGCGCCGGTTCCAGTGTAACCTCACCTGGAGATGACGAGGCCATCGAGGCCATCGAGGCCAACCTTTCCCTTTCCTTCTCTTCTTGGCGGATCTGCTGGTGGAGGATCTGGCGGACTTCGCGGGCGCAGCAAGACACCTGGCCCGAATCGCTGCTATTGGCCGGCGAGGCGGACCGCTGTTGTTGCGGGAACTGAAATTGCAGCTGCGACTGGAACAGAGGCGATTCTTCCCAACAGTGTCCAGCAGCCGGACTGGCGCTGCTCGCCTGCGCTTCGCTCGAAAAGCCCGTCGGTGGCTTCAGCGCCAATTGCAGTCCACTTGAATCCACTTGTCTGTTACGTCCGCTCGCAGCAGCCGGCGCTGGTGGAGCCCCGCCACATTCACATAATTCCGAAATCAAGTGGTCCATTTCCAAATCTGGCGGCTGGGCAGCATCTTTTTCAGATTTCTTGTGCTGAACACTCAGCGCAGATGTCGGATAGAGTTTGGCCAGCCCTGGAACCAACCTCTCTGCGGTTATCGTTTCCGTGCTGCTTCCGGCCGCAACGTCGCCGCTCAAATGGGCCCGTTCGACCCAGCTGGCCAGAGGACGCACTTGACGCTGGACGATAGCGTCGACGTCATCCGCTTCCACCGATTTCCCAACGCGCTTCAACCCGCTGCGCTGCTTGACGGCCCTGGGCGTCTTGGCCGACTTGTTTTGGATGTTGTTGTTATTGGCCGAGACGGGCGAGTCGTCCATCAAGTCAGAAAGGCTCTGCGCTCTCGAGTCAAACGGATTGAAACCGATGTAGCGCTCGTCCAGCTCCTCGTCGTCGTCGCGGTTGTAGTCGACGACACCGCCGCCGCCGCTCGGACGGGCAGCGTCCATCCGGATGAGCTGGGAAATATTGGCCGACAGAGAGCGGACGGCGCGTTTCTTCTTGAGCGATTTGGAGAAGCCCGTCTCCTTGAGCAGGTCGTCCAATTTGTCCGTGTTGACCGGGCCGGGCGGCAGCTGGAGCTGTCCGGCATCTTTGCGCAAATTGCGGAAGGCCAAATCATCTCGGACCAAATCGGGGTATTTGGTCGGATGCAATAACGGCCTCAAATCAAACTGTTCCGGCGTGACGGACGTGTGCAAATAATCAGACGGAGAGGCGGGTGTGACGGGCCCCAACGGGATGCCGAACGGCGGCTGCGGTTCGGCAACGCGCAGCGCTTTATTGGCCTGGCGGATTTGCCGGTAGGCCACATCGTCGTAAATCACGTCCGGCTCGTCGGGAGAAAACGAACCCGAACGGCTGCTGACGTCGTGATCTTCGCCCATGGCGGCCGTCAGCGACGGCGAGACGAGCAAATACGATCCGGACTGGGCGGCGATCGATTGCGGATCGTTGGCCGTGCTCTTGCGGGCGGCGGCCGCCAAGCGACGGACGGCCATGTCGTCGGCGACTTTATCCGGAACGGCCGAGCGCCGGTTGGACGGGGTGCGGATGCGTTCCGAAGTCGCCGCCAAATTTTCAAACGATCCCGAAATGCTCCAGTTCATCATCGTGTCCAGGTCGGAAGTGATTCCGTGACCTCCTAAAGGATCACCTCCCGATTCCGAACCACTGCACACGCTGGCCGCCACCGTGGCCGGGTGGTGATGGTGTGGATCAATTGCTGGTGGACCGTCGGCAAGTCGCGTCGCTCCGCCCTGTCCAGCAAGTCCTCGTCTCCGTCCAACTTGAGACTGCGGTAAATCTGTTCCAGCTCGCAAATGGCCTGCTCCAGGTGCTTGTCCGTGCTGGGCTTCAACTGCGACAGCTCTCTGACGTGGTGCGGCTGTTGTTGCTCACGTGGCTGCTGCTATGATCGTGGGAGGCGGGCGGGAAGCGCCTGGGCGTCGACGCCATGACGCCAGATCCATTAGCGCAATTCAAAGCGCTTCCTGTCGCCATATAAAACGGCGGGCAATCTAGCGGCGAGGCCGCGCTATTGTGGCCAGCGTCGCGGCTCCTCGGGCTGGACAAATCGCTGTTGAGCGAACTGACCGACCCGTTGTTGGCCGTCAAGTGGAACGGAGCCAGTCGTTCCCTCGCACTTTTGCTGGACGTCGGAGGCGTCTGCTGCTGCTGCTGTTTCTGCTGGACTTCTTTGGAACGCCAAAACTCGCGGACGGGCGGTGCTGAAGCATTGGCCGGTTTCATGGCCGACGGGCTACTACTACTGGCCAGCCAAGGCGGCGGTTTAGATCGTTCCAGCTCGGGCGACTTGAACGGGGACGGCGAATTGGCCGTGGATGATGAAGGAAAAAAGGCCGAATGATGACGGCCGCTGGGACTGCCCGGCTGACGTTGCTGAGGCGAACTGTTCAACACCCGACGCTGGACGGGCGAGGTAACTGGCAAATGGAGGACGTTGCCGTTGGAGCGATCGCTGATCGTCGTACTGGCCGGGACGAGTCGGCCGTCCTGATCGACATTCTGATAATCGTGCACGGACGCCGCTTGCTGCTGCTGTTGCTGGCCGAAACGCGAAAGATCACCAAACGAATAGGAGGTGGGCCGTCCGGCCGATTGCGCAGCCAAAGGTTGAGGCTCGCTCGATTGCACTTGAAGCAGATACGATTTTTTGAGCGGATTGCGAGGCGGAGGTGGCGGCGGAGTGGCCAGTTTGGGATGCGTGACCAGCGCCGACTGAGCCCGTCCAACTATGGGACTGTTGTTATTATTGTTGTTGTTGCTAGAAGTTGGCTTCCTGAGAGTGACAGGCGATTCGACCACCCGTGGGCCGCCATCTGATGGCGTCGTTTCCACATGATGGGCTCCACCCCGCGGCCCTTGGATCGAAGAGACCGTCGATGCCGTCAACAGCCATCGCTGATTGCCGCCGCACTTTGACGTTGATGGATGGAGCGGCGAAGATGGCGACCAGTCCGCACACGACGGAGAGGCCCGTCTACTTTGCGATTGCTGCTGCTGCTGCTGCTGTTGTTGCATGTCCCTTCGAAGTGAATCTTCGTCGCGTGATCGACGCTGTAAGTAGCGCTCCGTCCGTCCCGTTCGTGACTTGCCATGGCTGGTACGACAACTAGCGCTGCCGTTGCTCGTCAGGCTCTCCTGGCTGCGTCCGCGCCAGTGCGAAGAGGGCGACGGCGCTCGCAAATGGACGCCATCTTCGTCCGAGCTGCTGCCGCCCGCGCTGCCGCCATTATTGCGACGCGCTTGAGCCCTGGCCAAAATGGCGTCGCGACGCTCCTTCCTGCTCAGCGACGTCTGACTAGCGCTGAGATCGCTCTGGAGCGGGCTCAGCGTGTCCACCACGGGTGAGCGGTCCTTGGACGCATTCCTGGGCGGGTGCTGAAGGAAGTATCTCTTCTTGTTGGCCTCTTCCGGCGTGACGTGAGCGTTCGTTTGATGGCCACCGCCGCCGGAAGCGGGTAAAACGTGAACGTGAAGAGAGGCGGCCTGCGGCCGCTGGCCGCCTTCTTCATCTGAGCTAATGGCGTCATCGGCCACGGTCGGGGTCTGTTGAGCAGGTTTCGTATTGCGCCGGAAAAAGCCGCTCCATCCGGTCCATTTCTTCTTTTTGCCGGCCAGTTGTTGAGTGTCGGCCGCGACGACTTTGGACGGCGATTTGTCGGGCCGATTTTTATTGACAAACGGCGGAGCGTTGCCGTTGCCGCCGCCGTACGCGGCTGTTGTCGCATTGGCGTGGCTACTACTATTATTGTACACGGCTCCGTGAAAGCCCCGGTTGCTGTAGCCGGGCAAGCTGGCCGACTTGGCCGACAAATTGGGCGACGCTTTATCCATCGGCTGAGCAGAGTCGCCCGTCGATATCAGTTGCGTCTTCGGCTTGTAGCCAACTGCTGTCACCTAGCGAGAGAAAAAAGAAGCAATTTGTTATTTTTCAAACTTTTTTTTTTTTTTTTTTAAATAAACACACACACATTCATATTTTTTTTTACTTATGTCTACGACCAAACAAATTGGTTAACATAACGGCACAGCTATCAGACCATATATACTGTGAATCAGAATGTTGTTGCTGTTGTTGCTGTTGTTGCTATTTTTGAAAAAAAAAAAAAAAAAAAATTCCTCGTTAAAAGAACGAGTAAAACAGAAGGCCAACATCGAAACAACCGAATAAGCCATAAAGCAGCTGGGCGGCATACGAGTAGCTATTGCGGCATCGGTAAGAGAGCCCCCCCCCACCAATCCCGCCGACAACAATGAATCACGAGGGCGATGGCTCTCCCTTTTCTTTTTTCGCATTCGCCTCTTACATTATAGCTTCATTTTTTTTTTTTCTTTCTTCTACACAGACGCACATCGTTTCGCTTTTGCCGGTTTGAATTGCGCGCTATTAAAAAGATGTAACCGTAAATGCCAATCTCATCTTTCTTTCGGTGTCGTTTCATTTATCCGCAGTACTTTTCTCTTTTCGGATGGTAGCAACGCGCAACTCAATTTCTCGTGTAAAATGAGAAGACGGACCGCTCGAATGGATGCCGCAGCAAAATGAAAAAAGGAACTAACGGGAAGAGTAAAGGAATAGAAAAAATATCTAAAATTAAACCTCCGCCGCGCATCCGCTTCTCTGTTTATGGTGACGAGCTTATACTAGGGGCCCCTCCTCAAAGGAGAAGCCAATGACGTGCAGCTTCCATTGAAATCGTTGGACGTGCTTTAGGACAAGAAGGAAAAAAAAAACAAAATAGACGCAACACACGTACAAGACATGGCAAGTTCCAAAAAAGAAAAACATTCTCCTGTTGGCCCGGAACGTTTTGGAACGACGTAAAGCCCCCCGAGGAAGAAAAAAAAATAACAAAACAGCATCGCTAAAACAAACTTATGCGATTATTTGGGTGTGAGAAAGATATGACACTGTAGAGAGAAAATATGCTTCTACACCGGTATATTGACTTGAAAGAGGAAGGGGGGGGGGATGACTATTCCCACGCCAAGGAGGTTTGGTCATCCAGGCAATGTTCCAGAATCAGTTTAGAATCTCAAGAGAGAGAGAGAGAGAGAGACTGGGCCAAAACAACAGTCGGTTCAAACTTGAAATCCTTTTCAAAAATAGACAAGGCACCGTGTGTGTGTGTGTGTGTGTGTAGCGTGCGTGAGTGTGTGTATGTTCGTTCAGAGTAACGCGGACGTTCGCTTTTGGACGCCGGGATGACGTTATACCATTCCAGCCCACATCGAAAAAAAAAAATAATAATAATAAAAAATTCAAAACAACAAAATTAAAACTTTCCAATTTAAATTTTTTGTTTGTCGCAATTTTTTTGTTTTGTCGTCGCGCACGTTTCACAAGATATGCAATCAACCTCAATTCATTGGTATGTAGTAGCTAACTTTTTTTTTTTTTTTTTTTTTTTTTTTTCCTCCATCCCTTGCAACAGATTGAAAGTTTTCAGAACGAGCGTTCCGGACGCAATCTCCAGTGCGAACCGGCTCATCGATCCGGTTTATTTTTATTTCAACTTTTTTTTTTCGCAATCGCCCTTCCACAATGCAATTGGATTAGTTACCATCTACTAAGCAGTTCACAGCTGGTTAAAGAAGACCAACAACTTAAAAAAAACAAGAACTAATTGAATCCTTACCGGTTGACGGCCCCAATGATATAATAACACAAACAAAAAAAAAAAAACAACCGGCTCTATCAACGAATCGGAACGAACTTTCACATTCAAATGGGACAACAGAAAAACAAACGCGTGGAAGGTAATTGAAAAAAAAAAAAAAAAATCCCGCACAATTGCCTACCCCCGTTTGTTTTATCGGGCACGATGGGTTCTATTCCAAAATTTCACGGGGAAACTTAACACACAAAAAAAAAAGGGACGTGAAATGAAAAAGGGGGTCTGTCGTGACTGAGTGGCTATAGACAACACCGGTATAGAACTGCGACCGGCTTCGTGCACTTTATTTTTTTTTTTCAGCGGGACTAAACTAGACTCTGAAAGGGGGGGGGGGGGGGGGAGTAGAATAAGAGTCCAGACGACAATGCCACAAAACAGCCCCAACGTTGCCATGTCACAAACCGTCCCCTCACGACCACAACTTTGAAATGGTGACCTTACGTGTTTGCCTTTCACCTGGCGGCTTCTCACCTTGAAACACAATCACGCAGGTGCAAACTACCACGGCTAACCGAATTGTTTTTTGTCTTTCGGGAAAAATCAAGTGAATTGAGAACGACGCATCCTTGGAAACTTCAAACCCGCCCACCCACCAGGAAAGAGAGACTTGTGATGGAGTTGAATTCTTATTTCTTCTTCCCCTCTCCTCCCACACTTAACGTTTCTTTTAGATGGATGGATCGCGCTAGTTTTCTTCCCTTCCGTGGCCTCGGTTATCCACAAGTTTCAGGTGGAAAAAGAAACTGATTGCGTGAAACATTTCCACCCCGCTTCAAAAGAAATTACACGACCCTTCAACTTTTAAAGATCAACCCAAGTTCCTTTACAAACACACCCTATGCGAACAGCTGCGGTTGGGAAAGAGAACCCCGTGAGACAGGCAATGACACAAAACTTCATTCAAAAACGAACAACATTAGCCTTTAAAAAATCCCTTTTGTTTCTTCTTTACCTGCATGAGGTACATGTCGAAGATTTCAACCGGCACATACACACACACAGAAGAGGGAATTAAAAAAAACAAAAAAACAATCAATCGATTGCTGAAAAAAAAATAAATTTAAGTAGTTCCGGCGGAAGTGCGCACTGACACAGCTGAGATGGAGCTAAGAAGGAAAAAAAAAAAAAAAGAGCTGGAACAGCCCCTCTTTTTCTACCGTCACACAATAAACTTTGCACCGGAGGATGTTGTTCTGTGTGTGTGTGAGACGGTCGGACGGATAGACGAGAATGACACGGGTACTGTGGAGGACTCACTTTCTTAAAGCGAAAGATAACTAGAAAAAAAAAAAGAGAGCCCTGGCGGCGTAGTAAAGTAATAGTACAAAAGTCCTCCACCTAGAAAAGAAATCCCCCCCCCCCTTTTTTTCCTCCACCCACCTTCGGCCGAGCTTTTTAAACACATAAGAAACAAAACGATTCAAACATATTTGGCGTCCGTAAAAGGAGCTTTTTTAAAAGAGGAAAGGATCAAAAAAAAAAAAAAATGCTCGCATTTTTTACTCTCTCACAAACTACACGCCCACGTTAAAAAGAAAAGAAAAAAGGGCCGATATTTGAAAATGACCGACTTTTTCTTCTGTACTCTGAATTAATGCGTAATCACGAATTGCGTTCAAATCCGATTGTCCTGTATGTTCTCGCGTGTTTTTTTTTTTTTTTGCTATTCGAATTCTTCGCATTTTTTTTTTTTTTTTTTAGCATCGATCTGAATTCTTTCGTTAGAGCCAACGTTTCCCCTTCGTTGCGTTCGGCCTTCATTTCATGTCTTCATCGTCATCTTTGTTTTTTCAATTAGTTATCATTGACGTCTGGCATGAAGTGATTTATCGATGAAACACGGCAGAAGGTCGGATGTCCAGTAGTGTCTTTTTTTCTTGTCCAGCATTGGAAAAAGAAAAAAGGAAATGAGGTCGACACAAGGTCGGGTTTTTTTTTTTTCCTAATGTTTTCCCAAGCAAAAGAAAATAAATCTTTGTACTGAAAGACAAACGCTAACCGCATCCAATTGTGTAGAATTGCCCGGTACGTTTCCAGCCGACCTCATTACGGTTTTAGTTTAAAAACGACGTCCGCTCTTTATTTTCTCTCTCTCCTTTTGGCAGGTGCAATATCGAAGCATTCTTTAGAGGCAGGGCCGATAAGCAGAGAAAAACATTATCTCCCTCTCTCGCTGTTAATGAGAAATATGGTGAAGTCAAATGAGCTTGGCCTTATGCGGACTTCCCCAAAAATGGCGGATCGTCGGCAAAAAGAAACGGAAAAAAAAGGATTGAGGACAAGGTTTATTACATTTTGCGCCTTTCTGATTTTTTCTTTCGGTTTCCCGATGGCCACGCACGATGAGCAATTTGCATCTGCCACAAGAGAGAAAAAGAATTTGCATCGACGTTCCCGATTTCTATTGAGGAATGAAATTATTTGGAAAATGAGATCATAACGGCAGTTACTTTGTATGTTGCCCGGCAAAATAGCTGACTAAGGTGTTCCAGTAACAAACGAAAATAAAGTCAACGAAACCTGAAAACCAAACGTCACGATTTTTTTTTCTTCAAAAAGCCAAACCCACCAGTTTTTTTCCTACTAGCAGACAAAATATTTTAATCACGTTAGTCCTTGTCCTACGTGTGTTGTACAAAATCGGGAAAAGACCATGACACACAACCGCATCGCTTTCTCTCCACTATTCCTTGCCGGCATCATTCAAATCACTTCCCCCCTCTCTCTGTCCCCGTCCGAACTACACATTTCATACATTTACAGGAATTTTCTATTATGACATCGCCTCACACACACGGACACACAACCGTATAAGATTTTATTAACGTTCAACAGTAGAAATCAAAGAGAGAGAAATTTCGTTCCAAACAAACAAACAAAAAGCTTTCGGTGTGTGTGTGTGTGTGTGTGCATGTGTAAAGAGAATGATGCATCATCTCTCGGACAGACGGAAAAGAAGAAAGTTGTTGACGTAGTGGGCCATTAATTTTTGTTTCCGCGCAGTTAAAATATTTAAAAAATACGACGAGCAAGATGAAGAAGGAACGTACACGCATTTCTCCTTTTCACGTGTGTGCATTTCCTCGTTATCATCCGGCCAGAAGGAGAGAGAGAGAGGGGGAAGAAAAAAGGGAGCCGTGACGGTGCCAAATGACTGTTCGTGACCAGACGTTGCGCGTACACGTAACACGCACCCAACTATTGAATATTTCCCGCTCATTTCTTTTTTTATAATTCTGTTCGTTCATTTTGTTATCAACTAGAGTTTTTTGTTTTCCCACCTTTCTCTTTCCTTCGTCATTAATTGTTTCACGCATGGATAATCAAGCGAATGGTTGTTGCAACAATATAGACAAGGTGCAACTCGGACCAGTGTTTTCTCTCCATCAGCTACCCACCGCCCCCCTCCCCATCTAAACCCCCACTGTATTTTTTTTTTTTTTTTTTTTTCAAAAGAAAACCCCGGAGCTCTGCTTTATTTAAAGGTGAAATAGGTAGTTAGAAAACAGAGCCCCCCCTCCCGAAAAAAAAAAGAAAGAGAAAGGTAGGTAGGTATGATACCTGTGCGAAGAAAGAAGATAGGAGATGACTAACAAAATCCCTGCAAGAAAAAAAAAAAACATGACCCTTCTAGTTCGTACCCTAACGTCTTGTCTCTTCCCCCCCACCAGCAATCTTCCGACAGTTTTCTTTTTGGCTGCCGGCTAAATAGGAAGAGAACAGTCTGACGAACAATAAAAAAAAAATTGTTTTGAATATACCTGGCAGTTTGCTGAGAAAGCGCGTCCACTCACAAAAAAAAAAAGAGAAAAACTTAAGAAGTTTGTCGAACTGGCAAAATGCAAAGTTGTCGAGTAACGAGGAAACGATCGAATGTCAAACCCACAGAATGTGAAACAAGAGACGAATGGCCACACGGATCACTTGTTGCGCAGTTATACTAGATGCTCTACATTATTATCGACCAAAAAAAAAAAAAAAAAGCCAAAATCTATGAGGGAACAGGCAAAAGATACCCAGACGCCAGTCTGGCCGAGTTAAACACACAACAACAAAAAATGTGGCGACGCGTCACTGCACTTCGTCAATCCAATAATCAACCAAAGAGGGGGCGAGAACTACGGGCTAGCTTTAAGATAGACTCTTGTTTTTTAGCCTTCGAGTTTTTGGTATTTAAGAAAAAAAAGAAATACCTAATTTTACAGACGACTAAAAAGAAACGCAGACGAAGTAACAAGACGAAGAGGGAAAAAAAAAAAAAAAAAAAAAAAAGTTATTTCTATAAAAAGATGTTTGAGAAGGGACTCCAAAATAGACGAGGAACGTCGAAGCCGGGGAGAACCGGAGAGAGTCTCTCACCCTTCTTTTTTACTTTTTAACAAACTACCACACTCGAAAACAGATTTAGAAAAACACATGAGATATGTGTGTGTGTTCCGTGTTTCGTTTTTTTACCTTTTCGGAAGGAAGAGGAAGGACGAGAGAGTGTCGTCGTCTCACGTCTTTCGTCACCCTAAGCGACACACGCGCGCGTGCACCTTCGTTGTGTCTCGTGTAATCGGGAAACTGTCGACGTCGTTCAAAATGACTGAACGTTTTCCACCCCCACGCACACGAAAACCCGAAAGCAAGAAACAACGAAAAAAAGGAAGGAAAGACGCACGTTCGTCGACACAGAGTTGCAAGAGGGCGCACTGATTTCTCATTTATCTTCCCGAAGTTTCCTTCCTGTTGTCTATGTGTCGTCGTTGCACACAAGAAACTTGACAGTCGTTGGCTAGACGTTTAAAAGCGATGGCAAATGTATGTCAGCTTTACCTTTTTTTTTTCTTTTTCTTTCTCTCTTATCTACGTTTTTTGTTGTTGTTGTTGTTGTTGTCTGTTGCTGCTGGGCTCCATACGCCAGTGAAGACGTACGGAGAGAGAGAGAGAGAGGTAAATAAAGAGAACTCTGGCTTTGAAAGAGTCTGCGTATTACTAAATCAAAACTGCTGGGACGCCCGTTTTCAGCGTGCCTAGTAGCCGTGTTGCCCCCCTCCGTTTTGAATTTTTCTAGATGCCCATCGAAGACATCTAGCGGCTGATATCGAACGTCTACCTTGGATTGATCCGAAAGAAAAAAAAGAAAAAAAAAGAAAAGAAATGGGATTTTTTTGGGGGGGGGGGGGGGGGGGGGTTCGTTTCTCTTCCTAATCGGGAAATCTCTAATACGGGAAGAATGAAAACAGCAAAAACCCCGTTTTAAGAAGAATAAAAACTAGAGCCATATGCGGAATGCGACATGAATAACTGCGTCAATCTTGGATTGGGAAAAATTCAAGCCCGTGGGTATATCACAATTCCACGAGTCGACTGACCGTAAACATTCTTTTTATGGTCTGATTAATTCTTACATTCAACAGGTTGCAACAGACAATGCAATGCAGGCTTGCTTCATGAAGAGTGGGACGAAAGTGAATTGTGACGTAATTGATCTCACCTGTTTGGGGAATGGTTACATGGTCCAGAACCTGAGGATTCCATTTTGCTGTTGCTGGCTGGATTCATGAGCGCAATTTCACCTGCACTCCCACCTAAAGAATTTGGAATTTGTTTTCGACACAGGGTATGTGTCTGTTGGTGTGAGTGGTTTTCGGCACCTCACAACATGAAGAGGAGGACTAGGAGGAGGGAGGACAAGGACATTGGAATGCGTGCGTGCGTTTGTGATTGACTAAAATAAGCTAGTAGAACTTAATAACTAACGAGAGAGAACCTTACGGTGCTAGGCAATGATTGGGTTTAGTTCTTCCTACCTTGGTGAGCGCGTGTCGTACTCATGGTTCCAGCACGATCATCAATCAGACGTCTCTCGCGACTAACAAGGTTGTGGAAGGTGTCAAATAAACTAGTGCTCCTATTATCCGTCGACCGAATTCCTCGACGAGAGAAGACACTGTTGGAACTTTTTAAAATAAGAATGGGGTCGTTCGACTTCGACTCCCTCGGCCACACAAACAACAAAGATCTTGCGCTCAAACTGTCATATTTTCTTTTTTACTGCGAGACAAAGCGTTGCCAGTTCATCGAATAGGCGTGCTTTGTTCAGCCAATTTTCGAATTATTCCACCCTTTAGTTTGTGCTTTTATTGCCAAGTGTCTTGTCATTCTGTCATAAGCGTCGTGAATAAATTTTAAAGCATCAAATACCTGGGAATAAATGCCAATTAAGGTCGTGACGCCGCTATCTGCAATGGCAGGGATGGCGCCAAATGTTGGCGCCAAATCTACCAATCACAGGAAACCTTACTGCTCGCTAGTATGCCGCGAAAAATTCCGCAGAATTTTTTTTTTTCTTGAAGTGGTATTTCTCATGACCGCTAGATGGCGTGGGACTGCAAAACTCTGTTTCAATTAAAATAGAAAAACAAAATCAGAGCAGCGGGAAAAGTGGACGATTCAAAAACGAAAAGAAAAAAAAAAGAAACACGAAAAATGTGCAAATCTAAGAAGAAAATATCGAGCGAAAAGGCATCAACTTTAAATTAGGAATTCAATTAGGTCCACTGGAGGACGAACTAGTGGCAACGCAAATAAAACTACGCACATCAAGTAAATACGCGTTACTTTGCGTTGCTGAAAGCTTTACTTACATCACGACTGACGTATTATTCGTACACCAAATAGCGTAATCAATCGAATTACAAAAATCAAATGGGAATTCACGAAGGTCATTGATTTTTAGTTGATGTTTGTTTTTGTTTTATTTCTCGGCCACTTTAAACCTGGTTCGCCAAGGCCAGTTAGGAAGAAAGCATTTCGGCAAGCAAAAGGTCGTTAAAAGGACGTCATTATTTATGCAATTCTACAAGACAGACGAGATAGAGATAGGGCGGAAAGAGAGAGAGAGAGAGAGAAATGGGAGAAAGTGTCGTCACGTGTGTCGTCATAACCCGGATCTCGATCTCAAGTTCAGCACACACACACACACACACGCACAAAGCAAAGAAGTCCAAAAAAAAAAAAAAAAACTCGATAGACGAATGGCACGCAGAAGAGAAGCCTCCCCAAAAAAGAAAGAAAACGTCCCTTTGTTTTCTGTTATCCAACTTGTTATTTGATGAGTCTGTCGCGATTCTGATCGGTTGCAGCTCACCGTCCGAAATGGATATTATTCTTCCGTGTCTTCTTCTTCTTCTTCTTCTTCTTTGCGCTATAACGTATAATCAGCAAACGGGCCACGATCTCTCAGACTCGTCCGCCTCTTGATGCTAACCGTTAAGGGGGACGTGAGAAGCATCGTGATTATCGGCGAATTTCTTTGAACTTCACGTTTTCTTTATTTCATTTGATGGATTTTTTGTTGTTGTTTTGAAAATGCAATTTGTTCCGAATGAGACAAACCGGAGACGTAGAGATAACTGCGAGGTTGGGTGGGGATCATAGTTTTTCTTACACATCCTCATTCTTTTTACCTTATCCCTCCCTTTTATTTCTATCTTTTCCTACGGAACATTACGAAACCAAAATTATGCAAAAAAAAAAAAAAAAAAAAAAAAACCTTTCACTCTTACCTTTATTTTTTATTTCTCCGAATTTTCTTTTTTTTTTTTTTTTGTTTCTTTTTTTGGGTTTTTTTCGTATTTAAATCATTCGCTCTCTTCTTTTTTTTTTTTTTGTTTATTCCTTTGTTTTCTACCGGCTTTACCTTTTGTTTTCCTCTTAGTCGTTTTTTGTGTTTCTTCTCCCCTCTTATTTTCGTTACGTTTTCATTTCGATTTGTTTGTCTGTGTGGGGGGGGGGGGGGGGGGTTTCGCGAGCTCGTCACTTATCGCATGCTGACCATCAACTAAGGGCAGCGTGATTGATTCGATCCAGACCAACCTTTAACCTTGGCATTGTGCTTTAGGATGGAATTCTACAGCTCAAGAAAAAGAAAAATCAAATTGATTTCGGTCTCCTCTCTCTCTCTGCTAGCCACTATAGACAATCAGCAAAAGTGCGGACCGTCTTCTCTTTCTTTCGCCTTGTTCCAAACGACTACCTAACTATTAGAGCAATCAATAACACGCACTTCCCAAGGAGAAACAACATGAAGTTTTTGGGGTTCCCACATTAGCAAGGCGAGCCCCAAGAAAAACGAGAGGGGGGAACTGCAAAATTGTATTTTTTTCAAACGATGTTATCCTTCTTCTCTCTTTCCTTCCTAGTAATTCCACTTTCTTACCTGTCTGCGCGTGTTTATAAGGACTAACACGGGGGATGGAGTTGCTAATGGAGAGTGAGAGAGAGAGAGAGAGAGAGAGAGAGAGAGAGAGTGCTGATCGACGCACTGTGATTTGTCTTTTTTTTTTTTGTTGTTCTTCTCTGTTTCTTTGTTTGTTTCTTTTCCCGTCCATATACGAATAATAATTAAATGCACGCATCTCATTTTTCTTTGCATAAAAAAGAATCAGCGGCGGTGAGCTGATTTCCAATGAGGGAGGTACCGAACTTCAAAGTCCACGACGCTGGGGTCCGTCAGTCACAGGAGCCTTTGAAAAAGAAAGAGAGAGTCTTCCTTTCCAATATGTCTATACTATACCATCTCTTTTTTATGCCAGAAAAATCAGTTGAAAAGAAAAACAAAATGAAAATTTGTAAAAAGACACTGAAAACAAAGAGCAATAAAATACCAAACGGATTTCCCGGCTCTGCTCGTTTCAAACTCCGTTCTCTTTATGTAAAACTCGATTCGAAATGGGCTTTAATATTTAAAAAAAAATATGCTTTTGGATTTATATTGTGGGACAGTAATTGAATTGAACTCTGTTTTCACAGGGAAAGGACAGAACTTTGAAAGCCATAAGATTCAACTGGTTCGTTTCTGTGTTTGTTTGTTTAAGGAGTCATGGCCCTTCACCATTACCACGTACGGGCAATGTTCTTTTTGGTGTGCTTCCATTTAACATATGCAACTGCTTGCTGGTATAATGAAACATAATCAACTGACTCTCCCGAACGTTGAACTCGTGACCTGATTCTTCTGGATGTCGATCGTACATGTTCCAAGAAAGTTTTTTTTTTAAAACCTGACCTAATGTATCTGGTTTAGCGTGGTTTAGCGTGGTTTAGCGTAGTTTTAGCGTGAATTAGCGTCTCTGCGTTCATTTATGCAGGTCCAACACGCTTCGTCCTGCTGCTCAGCTTTGGATTCAATGATGCAGTTTTTGCTATTGGACTCACGCGCATGACATTCAAAATGAAATAAACAAAACAAAAATTGGATGGTATCTTTTGAAATTGAGGCTAATCGATGATTAGACGAATGGAACCTTGACGAATCGTATATCTCTGACCTACCAATCAGAATAGGGTCAAGTTCTTATTGACTGTGTGTTCACTGCCATCCATCGTTGTCCGCGACCATCCTTTCGACCTGATTCCCATCGATTCAAAAACGCACAATAAATCAGTGCGTGAAATTGATCATTTGCCAAAAACGGCAACCCGTGCACACAAGGCCAACTCTAACGAAAGAAAAGAAAAACAAAGAAAAATAAATCATAATTTATTCAGCATTTCGCAGGTGTGCCGACAACGATCAGACGGAACTATTAACACCTTCCCCATATAGTGTGCAACCTCCACTTTTGTTTTGTCTGGCTCACAGAAAACTGCGCTGTTTCTCTATCTCTAGGATTCTCTTTTGAATTAACAATTTATTTTTTTTTTTTTTAAAGGCGAGACGGATACGCTAAGATAAGAAATGGCGGGATTCCTTCTTTTTTTTTGAATCGCATAGAGTAGAATACGAAAAAAGAAAAAAAAACTGCAGACAAGGTCGCTATCGTAGAGGACACGCGCATTGGAAGAGGTAAAACTATTTTAGGTTGGACACCGTCAGATGCAACTGATCGTGTAGAGTTTAAAACAAGCCAAAGGCCTTGGTAACACACGCACAGAAGAAAACAAAGCCCCACTATCCACTTCGTGTCCACTCGGACACGAATGTATGGTCTGGCCAATCAGCCAGTCACGAATTCACGACGATGGCCGTGTTGCTATACGGTTCGTTATATCGTCGCTTTGAAATGTTGTGCGCATTGCGGAACAAATGAAAAAATGATTGTGTCTTATAGATTACGTTCATCACGCATGTCTCGCTTATCCGACCGCTGGCTTTAGGATAATAAATAATTATCAAGAAGCGAATAAGGGCAATGCGATAACGTAAAAATCATCGCACAACACCCGGCTATCGAGCAAATACCCTTACATTACCAACCTTTCCTTTTTTTGAAATCATTCGCTTGAATTTGGCTCTCCCAAAATTGGCCATCACATACTACGAGCGCACTAGTCAAACAGCACATTTATCTCCAACCCGAGTTGTAAAGGATATACATGTATTGGATTTTCCAGCATCTTCGTTCACGTGTGTCGGTCACGCGAGACACGTGACAACGCACAAGACGTTGCACGCGTTTCATTGCCTTTTGAGATTTTTGGAAGTCGCTGCGCCAGACGTGAAAAGAGCCAACAAACTGAAAGAACGTCACATCAAAATTATTTGCAAAATCCGGGTGAAAGGCAATGACGAGCCTAGCGTCACGTATGCAACGACGCAATGCAACTTGGTAATATTCCGCAAGGAAAAATGTGCCAATCCGTCTGCCTTCGCGCTTAGGTGGGAGAAGGCAGCCGCGGGATCGGAACGGCCAATCACCGGTCAGACGTTGCCCTGTCCGATTTGGATATTTTGAAGAAGGGCAAACGTACATCTCGCTGTTAGAACCAGGGACGTACGTGTAATTAATCTTTTCTTATTTTGGTGGTTCGTTTGAGCATTTCGCTTAGTTCAATCGCATCGTTTCAAATGATAAACACCAAATAAATAAATAAAATAAAAAAACCAAGGTGAACAACCCGTTCGTTTATATTGCCAGAACGTTCTCCGGCTCTTATATAGAATACCCATCCTGATTTGACGAATTTGATAATGCTCGTCTGAAAACCCCTAAAAAAATAAAATAAAATAAAATAAAATAAAAACAAAACTGTGTTTCTTCTCACTTTGTCTTTTTTGCCCCTCATGGAAGTCACGCGCGAATAAGCTGGGCACGAGCCGATAAGGCCATCGGGACCTGTACAAACATTGCGCACATTTTCACTCACGCGGCCAAGCTTTTCGAGTTGGCCCAAAACGTGGAAGAAAAGCACGTGCTGGTTTCCCTTTTACAGGAAAAATAGAAATTGTCACATTTGAAATGTGCAACCAGGTCGCTGATCCTGACGTTCCACTGTCCAATGCGTCAAATACTGGTTATTGCTCTATCGTATATTTGCATATTTTGTTGCATAGTTTCAGGTCGTTTATGTCGATCTCGTTTCGTGACACGTGACCACCGATCCACCTGTGTCACTTCATGGACATGATCAAATGAATCGAACGATTTACGTCTTTCGTGATGAGCTAAACATGTTGTTTGCAAAGCCCCCAACCTTCATGACAATGACGTTGATGGGCTGAAAACAAAAATAAAAATTTGGCTCCGGATTGATTGTAGGCAAAAGCGAGTGGTGACACGTGCGTTTTTCCACACGTGCTGGGTCGTGTCGTTTTCTCGTGTTCAGTTCCTTTTTGTTTGCATAGAAGATCTTGTTTTCCACACAATGACCTCCATCAGCTAACCAGACGACTACAATAATCACGGGGATCGATCTGACGTCCGTTGCTTTTTTATGCTAATTCTAATTTGCATTTCTCTCATCCGTCCATCAACTTTGGAAATCTTAGAATCACCTGGATGGCATCGTGCAATTTTTCCTATACCTGGAACGTACACAAATGGGCAGACCTTCGTGCGCGTGAAAACAAAACGCACTCGTTCAAAACTAATGGCAAAAAGGGGAAAAAAAAGGACGTAGGTGTTGAACTGTCGCGTTCAGTAGAGGCCAACTAGTTCTACTAGGGTGCGACTCACGCGTTCCAAACTCACGCGGGAGTGACACGTGACCACGGGGCCATGGTTCAGTTTCTTCCTCATTCACCTGCACCCCACAAAAAAGGAAGAGCATTTTTGGGGCGGCCAGTTGTTGTCAAGTCTATTGAAACTATTGAAAATTCATTTCAATTTAAAAACGTGTTGTATTTTATTTCAAATAGCTAGAAACAAGTTGCGACGAATACAGACAGAACATTAAGGTTCATTGATTTCCACTTGTCGATCACGTGTCCCGACCTGGGAACCTTTCTCTCCTTGTCCTTCCCTGTTTCAAACATTTGCATAGAGAAAGAATGAGAGAGAGAGAGAGAGAGAGAGATGGCTGCTCGTTGGACGACATTTCACGTATAGCTGGCCAACAACGTCAGAGAGAGAGAGAGAGATTTAATGGGTTCAACAGGTTAAGTCGGTAGAGGCCGGTCAAATTAGAATCAAGTTGATGTTGCTCCTTCTAGACTTAACTCTCCACATATACATCGAATGTGTTAAACAGTTATGTTGCTAAATGAGGTAATGAATGATTTTCAACATTTTTCTTCTGTCTATCGCGATTTCGTACGCAAATTAGTTTAGTAGGGAAGATGTTGTCGTCCCACGAGTACAACATCGCTAAACAAACGTAAGGTGAGGGTCAGTGTTAACGAAAGCAATTGCGTCAATTGTTGATGTAAACTTAAGTAGATGAAACAATGTATTCAGATTGATTTAGATTGGAATTTTCAATGGAAACATCAAACGGAAATGCTTCCAGTTCCTCCGTGTTCATTGCATCGTTGGGACCGTTGCGGGTTATTGCAAATGTAATGTGATACTGAGAACCGGCAAGGACATTGGCAAAGTCAAAATTAATTAGTTATGCTCTTTTGGTTTTTTGTTCATTGCGTAAGATCTTCTACTAGATAGCATGAATTATGCAACTGTACGCAGATGACTATTAGCGTTAACATTCTATTCAATGTCAAGGGCGACAGTACAATTATAGTCCAGAACAGAATCGCAACAGCCACGTATATGCCTATTAATAGATGCTAATGATCCTCGGCAAACGATGGATGAGTGAGGCCCATCTTTTTAAAGACATCCTCATCATTTAAATCTTCATCCATTGATGGGCACTACGCCTTTACTGAAACAGTTGGCAAAGGACGGCCATTACATCGAAATCAATAACGTTGCATGATTGGGGGGAATTTAGTGTACTGAAACAAGAACGCCATAAAAATCATGACTTTCTGTATTTTGAATACGCAACATCGCGACCTCTCGCATCCTGTCTTTTTGATCATAAGCCAAACTTTTGGTTGGCAAACGAGTCGTTTAATTGGATTGGGTCAGTTCGCTATGCGACTTGTTATACAACAACGAAACAAAGTCAATGCATTCCAAAAGGACTGGCTTCTACATTTCTATACTGGAGCACACACACACACACACACAGACACAATGTTTTAAAGTTAAACCAAACAAGGGCAGTGCGCGGTATCGTTGAACTCGAGGGAAAGGCGTCGCACGGCTTCTCACTCAAACAGAAAATCCAATCCAAACGTATTAGACGACATTCGTATAGAAAGCCGTTCAGCCAAACGAGAGATGACTATCTCAGCATCCGAAGAGTATGCCACCCATTTTTAATCAGAAATCATAACGAGATCTCAACTGCATTTTTAAGGGCTTTTAAAGTGGGAGGATATCCATCTTTCTTGGTGCAAAAAAAAGGGCCGATTTTCTTGGGCAAATTCACTGCAAAACCCCTTCCTTAAAATGACCATTCCTCATTACATGGACCATAAATGTTTTGCGGATCACGCGGTGTTTTCTTCAGGTGCCCACCACTTCGTTATAATGGCTTCCAAAACTCCCTATTTCTTGTGAAAATCCGTCTCTGTGCACTGTCGTTGTATAACACGTACGTACATGTAGGGCAGACCTTTTCTTGCCTTTCAAATGTGGTCCTATAACTGCATACGTAGGTCCCCCACATTAAGGATTATTTCGGGTGCGCACGTACGCCACAAAACTGACATGCATTTTCACCAGGCAAAAACATCACACTTATGTTTTGGCGGTCGTGGCGAGGACACCAGGCCATATGGTGTACAGTATGACCTATAGAATTCTTTATAAGCAACCCCACCAAAATGATGTGACTTTGATTTTTGCTTTACAGCAGGTCAGATGCACAAGGGACATTTTGCCCGGCAACCTTCCGAAATGCGACAGACTGTCTGAACTTGCACAACGCCGACGTCGGCGAGGACTTGTGCCCAAATCAAGGGAACCTTGCGCCAATGTTAAAGTATAACCCACACTTCGTTGTAAACACTAGTCCTTAGCGAATTTGGACCGATGGCTAAAGAAAAGGACATCTTTCACTAGGAATTGTATAATTATATAAAAATTCTGTTTCCCAGCAGACGCTGATGGAGGGAGGTAGTCTTTGCGCCATTGTTTTGTCTGGCTCGTAGAGTAATCAGACCTCGGCTTTCTTGAAATTGTTTATTTGGAAAGAGACATTCGAGATAAAAAAAAAAGTTAGGACAAGTGGGGGGGACATCAGGTAGACACTGCAAGAATGCCACGTCAATGACCAATTTCATTTGTATTGTACTAAATTAGACTGGCGCTCGAATGACGAATGTAGATCTATATATTTTTAACTCAACTTAAATAGATGTATATATTTTTAACGATAATCCCACGTGAGAAAAAGGAGTCATGGCATTGTGAAACATGATGTACCCATCACCAGACACTGACTAGACAAAAAAAAAAAAAAAATTCCATCGGCCACTGACCGGAACAATAGACAATTTTAACAATTAATAATTCTTCTTTTCTTTTTTAATTCAACCTGAAATATCAGTAGAGTTTACAGCGTCAAAGGCCAATCATCTCAGAAGCCATCAGCATCCAATGATTGATGGATCCAGACGCACCCTAGACGATCATGTTTGATATATTGTATAGTACACGTATTCTAAGGTAATCGTTTGAACATGATCTTTATATTTACATGTGTTGTGAAATGTAAGAGCACGTTGGCAATGACCGGTAACAATTCTAAAATCGGTTTTGAAATATCAGTAGGTACTTCTTTTATGCATAGAGGGGATGAAGGGGTGAGCCAGACAGCCTCCGATATCATTAGTTCAATTCCGTGTATAATTAGTAAGTGTAGATAGACGATCATGCGTGCTCGTCTCGGTTATGCACTCTATACACGTAAGATTGTGAAATCAAAGGCGCTCAAGAGTTCAAGTGCCAACCAGAGTCAGTGACCAATTGATTGAATTAAACAAAACAAAGAGAAGATTCGAATCTTGGGAAACATTTTTAATTGACAGGTCGATTATTACTTCGATCAAATGACCCTTCCCAATCTGCTTGTACTGCCTCCTTCGCCATTAAAAATATCGAATGAAAAAGATATCAGCTCGGCTTTTGGTTGTCTTTCTCAACGTTCAATTCGCATCGTTTGGTTTCTGATCGTTTCAAAATGGTATTATTGTATTCGAATAGATCGATGATTAACTACAAGGTTACAACCTTCTAGCGACCAACCTGCGCATTTGTCCACTACGGCTGACGTTCGTAGAAGGTGAATGGGTACGCGATATCCCCCGAGGTTGCATCTTCTCGTATAATAGCATCGAAATCGTAAACGATGCGGTGCGTGGACAGCATTGAATTGTGTACTGGTCTGCTGGACACACAAATTACGTGAAAGGTTTGCATACAAAACGTCCTGGGCACCACTGAATGTCTGACGATGGATCCAAATTTATTTTATCCGAAACAAAGGACCATTATAAACAACCGTGGAACAGCAAATTGAGACTCATCCGATTAGAAGAGCAACCGTGAAGCGCTTGCGCAATGAATTTAGCTATTTTTAAATTTATAATTAACGCCCCCCCCCCTTTCAAAAAAACAAAAAAATAAAAAGAGAGAAATTGGGGTGATTTCCCACTCTGTGATTTGAATTTAAAAAAACCTGCTGATTTGATTCGTGCTGAGGGGAAAACAAGTGCCGCACTTGTTGCCCTGGTCCACCTTAAAAACAAAAAGGGGGGCACGCGATTTACATAACAGAAATCGTAACATAAAAATCGAAGAAGGCGTCCATGTATTAAACAAAAAAAAAAAAAGGGCGAACAAATTTCCGTAAAAACTTGTCGATGACGTAAGAAAAAGAAGAAATAATAGCGCATTCGGAAAGGAGGGAGACTCGTTTGGGTGTGGCCTCGGTTGCATTGGGCGAGGAACTGGCGGACGCCCCAACCGTGGAAAAAAAAAAAAAAAAAAAAAAGAAAGACCAAAGAGACTCTTTGTTAACGGAGTCTGTTTCAAAGTCGGAATGAGTGTCGTGTTACACAATGCACGACAGGGAGGAAGCGCTGACCATCGTGCGATGTGTATAGGATTGCATGTCTCCGATGTGTTACGCGAAAATGTTTTGCTTCAATGTTTGAAAACGAATCGTTTAATCGGGCCATTGAATGAAAAAGAGCATGAAATATACAAATTTTGGTTTATTTTTATTTTCAGACATAGAAGAGAAAAAAACAAACAAAGGGGGCATATTTCACCGGGAATTTGTTGTGCTGGTGCTGTGTTATTCATTTGCGTGTCTCTCTTTCTCTGTTTGTATTTTTTCGGCAACCCGTTCAAATCAAATTCCCGGCTGTTTTTTTTTTCTTTCCTTTCAAGAAAACAATTTCAATTGCGCGTAATTGTACACATCTTAATAATAATATGTATATACTGTATACAAAAACAATTGATGGAGGGGGGGCGATAGACGAGATTGTGACATAACGGTGGGATTATAAAACGATACACGTACACACACACACAAAAAAAAAATGCTAAGACGAGGCTTTTTCTTTCTTAATGCAACAGCATCAGCAAAAAGATCTATTTCAGCGGATATCATATAAGGAGGAGGACGGAATAAGCAATCTACAGGAAATATTATTTGTGTCTTTCAAAAAGGGGAAAATTACTGTTCAAACATATTTCCTGCTGGCTGGTTTTGAAGGGGCATCCACTCGGGTCCCACTCTTTTTTTTTTTTTTTTTTGAAAGGAAAAGAATAAAAAGAGAGCCTCTCATTTTTGTTTGTTGCTTCGAACGGGGTGAATGGCGTTAACTGTGAACAACTGTTTATAAAAGATAAAGAGTCGTAAATTCAATAGTTAACAATAATTTCTAAGCTTAAAAAATAACGTTTTTCGACGAATGCAATTGCGTTTAGAAATGGAGGGTTAACAAAGAATGAACGCGTTAAAAAAAAAAGAACACAACACGCACGCACACGAATTCACACACACACACATACAATCGGCATGCAAATGTACAAGCAATTAAAAACCCGAGGGAAAAATCGGAATAAAAAAAAAAACATTAAAGAATTTCAACCTCCCCCAGAAGACACAATTTTTTTAAAAACCAACCAATCAACCAATCAAAACAAGACATTCGTTTTTTTTATCTCCTTTTCTTTTATAATAATAATTAAATTATTATAAATCATCTGCGACAAATAATTTAAATGATGAATGATGATGGCAAATTGTTTTGTTTTTTGAAACCCTTTCCCTCCCTCCATCCCAACAATTCTTTAATTAATAATATTAATTTTTTTTTTTTTATTTATTAAAATTTTTTTTTTTTTTTTTTGTTTTCCATCGTTGAGATCGCTGACGATGCTGGGTGGGGTCGATGCAGGAATGGAGAGATTTCTTTGGGGGGGGGGAGAGATGGAAGAGATGAGAATGAAACATTTTTTTCTTTTCTTTTTTTAAACAAAATAAAATACTTTTTTTTCTTTTCTAATTCTTAAGCAAATTTAAAAAACGAAAAGGGACAGGTTCCATCCGCCCTTTGTTTTGTTTGCAGGTTTTTTTTTTTTCTCTTTCTCGTCGTTCAAATATTTTTGGTTTGGGTTACGCTGATGTGTGGTCTCGTCGTCGAGATGTTCTTTTTTGCCTGAGGGTCGACGTGTCATTTCAACATTTTTTTTTTCTATTCAAATGTCTCTTTTTTTTTTAAATTTGCTTCAGTAAGGCGTCGGTGCGGATGGCCGGGGTGTTAGGACGACGCGAAAGGCATCCGGCGGGACGGCCACGCACGCCTTCGGTAGATGGATCGGATCTTCAGAGGCCGAGACGTCAAAGTTCTGCAACAGCGTGGCCAAAGCCACGAAGCTGACGTGCTGGACGAGCCGGTAGCCCATGCAAGCCCGCTTGCCCGTGCTGAACGGGATAAAGTACTCTGGTTTGACGATTTTCCCTTGGCGGACGAATCGCGACGGATCGAAAGTCAAAGTCTGATCGCCCCAATAGTCTGGGCTGATGTTCAACTCGTAATTGTTCAAAAAGACCATGGTCCCTTCCTTGACATCGTAACCTTTAAATATTCAAAAAAAAAAAAAAAAAAAAAAATGAAATTTAAATTTTCTATTCTTCCATCAATCATTTTTGCATTTAGAGAAGAGGAAGAAAATGATGTACCAGCAACTGACGTGTCCTGCATGGCGACGTGTGGAACGATGGGGGACGAAGACAATCGCAGAGTTTCGAGAATCGTCGCTTCGGTGTAGGGCATGTTTGGCCGGTCTTCCAGGACGACTGGACGAGCATTATCACCCGTGACTCTGCGTATCTCCTCCTGGACATTAGCCATAACGTGAGGGCTGGAGCAGAGCTCACCGACGGCCCTCATCAGCAGATTGCCAATGGCCGAGTGGCCGCCAAGGAAGTCCTCCAGCTCGTAGAGGACGTGGTTCCAGTCCAGCTGTTGCGTGTTGTTGTTGTGCTGTTCTCCGTCCTCGTGAGCGGCCTGTTCGTTGTTCTTCTCGCCGTCCAGCTGGCTGAGCAGGACGTCGGTGAAATCGCGAGGATTGTTGACGTCGATGGTCGACCTGTGCTCGTCGATGATGGTCTTGACGATGAACTGGCGGATATCGGTTCCCCACGATGTCAGTTGCTGCATATGGCGGCGGTAAGCGGGCAAGAGCCAAGGTAGGAAATCGACAGCATAGCCCTGGTTGATGTCCCAGAAGATCTGATCGAAGAGACGGACGATTTTGGTGAAGGCGGGGTCGTCGTAGTTGAACCGGGAGCTGCACATGTAGTGGGTAAAGACGTTGGCGCACATAGCCATCAGCGTCGGCTTCAAATCGATGCCCCGGCTGCCGGCAGCGGCCGTCTTCAGCGACAGCTCGTTCACCATCAGGCCGCTCTCGGACGTCAAGACTCGGCTCAGCGTGTCGAACTGCATCGAATCGGCACGCGGATGGCACCAATGACGGGCAATCGAACGACGATCCCTCTGCAGGTAGGACCAATCGCACAGCGCCAGAGCTGCAATTCAAACAACAACAAAATTAAGTTTAAGAGCGAATTTGAAACAAAGAAATCAGGTTTTTTTTTTTTCGTTCATTTGATTGCGCTAGATGATTGAGTCGTCGTTTGTTAGGTATTTGATAAACATTTGTGGAACAAAAAGAGAGAGAGAGAATGAAAGCCGCAAGGGCTAATTTTTTTGGATTGACTTTCGTGAGCCAATGGGAAACGAAGGAATCGAGACATTGAAACGAGTCGTTATCTCTCTCCTTTTTTTTTCTTTTCCGAATTGGCATTGAAAATGATTTTCGAAAAAAAAAAATTGTTCGTTTTCTGCCATCGGACAGAAATGAAACAGATTTTATTAAAAATCTAGAAAAAAAAACAGGTAATTCCAATGTCTTTGTTTAAAAAAGAGGCGTTCAATACATGGGGGGATGGGAAACATTTTTAATTTGCATCTGAATTAGACGGTGTGTGTGTGTGTGTGTGTGTGTGTGTGTGTGTGTGTGTGAGTCTGGGTGCCCCTCCCTATCGCGTTTACGATGGCCGCCACCAGTTTCCTTATAGTTTTTTCCTTATAAGCGAAACATTTCTGTTCCCTTTCTCCGTACGTGTGTGTCTATGTGTGTGTGTGTGTGTGTGTGTACTATCAAACGTGTACAAGTGTGTGTGTGTGTGTGTATAGGTAAGCTCTCTCTCTCTCCGTTTCTATAGTACGTGCGTGTGGTGTTGGAAAGTAGCTAACATCTAGAGTGAAAATCAAGGTCAGGGTCGGTCCTGAGAAAAGAACCGAAACCTTGAAAAAAACCAAAAGAATCTCTTTTTAATTCTCAATTCACTTTTTTTTTTTTTGTCATTATTAATATGTTGCCATGGAAACGATCCCCCCGAAGACCGCACCAAATACCCAACGGATCTTATGCAATTTTTTTTTTTCAATCTTTTCTTAAATGTCATAAAAATCCAAATTAACTTTAATTGAATTCGTTACTATCCTAACGTTATATAACAGTTTCTTTTAGCTGAGTCATTTCATTAATGGAATTTTTTCTTATTGCCTTACCCAAGTTTAAAATAAAAAAAATAAATAAATAAAGTGCTGTAATCATGACTCGTCGTAGCACGCGCATCTGTGATAACAAATCCTTAGACTATTTTTGGGGGGTGGGGGTATGAGGGGGAGGGGACAGGTGGAATCTGCCACACCTGTGCACATTAAGCGCAAACCCCAAGCGCTCGCATCGTAAGTCTAATTATTTACGTCGTTCAATCGATGCGCATTTTCCATACGTCCTCTGCATGTTTACCGTACACACACACACACACACACTAGCCCCACGCGTCATGGACGTTTGGCCCAAAACGTTTGACAGACTCACATAACAAGTGAAAAGCTTTGGTTTAAAAAAAAAAAAAAATAATCTCAAATGTTCGCTGATGGTCCCGGCCTGTCATTCTATAACTCCCCTCTTTCGATTATACTTTTAAACATTGCAAAAAAAAAAAAAAAAAAAAAAAAAAAAAAAAATGAATTTCTTCGGAGGGGCGTTTGATGGAGGGGCGATGGTAGAAGGAAAAAGAAGAAGGTTGAATTCCCTGCTCCCTTCTGTACGACCTCTATGAAACAAGGCGTCACAAAAGAAAAACGATGCACGTCCCAAATGATTTGATGTCGATTACCTGTAGCCACACACACAAGTTCCAAACTCTTTCCTTCCCTTTCCCCATAGAAGAATATAAAAAAAAAGAAATGCTATCCCGTTCTCCATTAGTTTCTAAAAATAGCACAACTTGATAATTCTCTACGGCCACTTTAAATTTGGATGTTATTTCTTTAAAATGTTTTGCTTTTTTAAACGCACGCGTGCGCACGCAAAAGGGAAATGAAATGAAAAGTGTCACAAAGACTTACAATTGTCGCGATCGCCCCCAAAGAGGATGTCGTAGCGGATGAAATTGGGCCGTCCGCCGAAATGAGGGCCTTTGGCGATGAGCACCTCTTTGATGAGCGGGAAGCTGTTGACGACGACGCACGGAGTCGAGCCGAGGGTGATGCTGAAAATGTCGCCGTAGATTTTGCTGAGTTGCGAGAATCCTTCAAACGGCACCTCGTATTTGGCCAGCAAGTGGAGAGAGCCGATAATGGGCCAGCCGACAGGGCCCGGCGGTGGACTCCAGACCTTCAGTTGCGGCTCGGCTGCTGCTGTCCCACTTTGGCTTGAAGGAGAAGAAGACGCAGGTGAAACGACAGGTGCCGTCTTGGCGGACTTGACGGCGTGAGAGCGGATCAAACGTTCGGCTTTGTCTTTGATGCGGAAGAAGACGGAATCCATCTGTCCGTGGCCGCTGTTCTTGCGTCCGTTCAGCCAGACGAGCGTGAACGTTAGCGCGGCCAACGTGGCCAGCAGGACGGTCGTGGCCGACACCAAGACGGCGCCGATTTGTCCGACGCTGAAGCCGACAATCACCGACGAGCTCTCGACAGTCAACAACTCCATTGTGTCTTCGTCTTTCTGATCTCGTCACAAACGGATTTTCTTTTGTTGTTTTTTTTTTTTAGAAAGCCAAGCGCAAGGGGATCGCGAGATTTGAAAACAAAATCGAACCCTTTACAAACGAAATTCAGAGCGGGGAATTTTGTTGCTTGTTGGTGGGACTCAAAATTCAGCTGTTCCAGTAATTGTTTGTTTTCTTTTAAAATGAAAATGTCTTCGGTCAGCAGAAAGTCGGTCGTCGTCTGTTTTTTTTTTGTTTGTTTTTTTTGCGCGCGTTTTTTGTTTTGAAACTTCAGAGTTAAGAAAAAAAAAAAGGGGGACAGAACTTCAAAAAATGAAAAATACTGCGGAATTTGTTTCTCTTATTATTTTTTGTTTTTTTGTAGCCGGTAGAGAGGGACTTTAGAAAAAAAAAAACGGTAAAGGGAAAGGTGTGTGTGGAGGTGGTGGTGGTTTGGAACTGCTGTACGGTTCGCCGACGACTGTGGACCCGGTTCTAGCGGCTGCCGCGATTTATAAAGGAGCGGAGCGCGCGGGGCGGGCAACTGACGGACTCAAAAAAAAAAAAAAAAAAAAAAAAAAGAAGAAAAAGACAAAGAGGATAAAAAAAAAAATTTATGAAGGAAGGGGGAGGGAACGAGGATGGGAGGAGGCTCCAATAGGTCTTGCATACATGTTACACTATATGAACTTGTACGGATCAAATAGTGGGAATACGAGGTTGCTTGCTTTTTTATGTAATCAACTAGTGGGAATTCGTTTTTCGTTTTACAAGTTCCAAATGAAGTGAAATTTAGGGTATAATAGATTTTAATGCATTTCTTTCTTTTAAATTAAAAAAATATAAATAAATGAATTCGATTGAATTTAAGGAAGGGTACCAGCAATTGTCCGAATGTGGCAGTTTTCCCATTTGAGGCCAACATCTTCTGAAATTCAATTAGACATTTAATTATGGTTTTTTTTTTTGCTTTACTTTTGCCATGGGAAAAAGAAAAAGTCAACCGCTCTCTCTCTCTCTCTCTCTCTCTCTCTCTCTCTCTCTGGTCACATCTTGAACTCCGCCCATTTTTTGGGGGGGGGTTCTTTTTCTTCTTCTTTTTTTTTTTCGGTCGGTTGCAGGGCCGTATAATGTAGCAAAACAAGAACAAAAGTCATATGACGCAACCGAAGGTGACCACCATTATTGGGAACTCTTTGGACCTGTTTCTTCTCATCACCTATCGTGTTTCTGTGTGTCTGTGTGTGTCTGAATCTTCTTAGTGTCCAGCATTTTTTTTTTTTTTTTTTTGCTTTAACGATATCTGTGCGTGTGTGTAAAAAGTCTACACGGACAGGTAAAAACATTTCAGGCTAACATAATGTTTGCCCTTTTTTTATATATAAATCGAACATGGGCCATTTGAAATTATCCTGGAACCCTTTTTTTTTTCATTTTCTTTTAAAATGAAAATAAAAAAGAAATAAAAGGATGTAATAGTTAAACAGGTGCTATGGGGCTGGTTCGTATCCGACTAATTCCGGTGTGAATTCAAACTGAGAATTCTTTTTTTTTTTTTTTTTTCTCATTCTTTCTTTCTCTCTTTGGCACCAATAGAAAGTGAGACTCTTCAGCTCTGACGTCATTCAATTTCGTGTTCCATAATAGGTTGAACGATTCAGGAATGATCCAAAGAGGAAGCTCCTCCCTCTTCACTTCCGAATTCGTTTTGAATGGACAGCAAAACACACTGGGTTATAATGTACAGGTAGGATGAAGAAATAAAAAAAAAAGGGACAATTCTTCCAGGTCGATCCAGTAAAAACGAAACACAGGCGTGTTTGTCCGTTTTGCCCAATAGGGGCGTTATATAATGCAGCACATGCGCGTTTAACGTATTGAATTATATTGATAATCACGTCTTCAATTTACCTATGCCAAAGATGAATACATTTGACAACCCAAGAGTTACATGAATGATTTCATTATTTAAAAATGAATTCGTTATTTTATTTTTGAAATGTTTTTGTTGGTTTTGTGGTCAAGGCCAAGGTCTTCTCTTTGTTTTTTTACCATCTTCTTTCCTTTTATTCCTCCTCTCTACATTTGTATCTGCGTTCCTTCTTCTTCTCGTTCAGAATATAAAAAAAAACTTCCCCTTTTATTTTATCCTTTCTTTTTATTTCTATTCTTCAAATGCGTTTTCTTCTTCCCGTTTACCTGTCCTGAAACCACCGATGCCTCTCTCTCTCTCTCTCACCTCCACTCACGTGACGCTCAACAAGCCCATCAAATGCGGCTAACGTATTCACGCGGCTTTGACTCGTCCCTCTTTAATGCGTCAATGAAAATGATGAGCAGATTGACGTTACGTTAGGAAATGGTCAACACAGATGCCCCCCCCCCCCCCCCAATAAAAACGACTCGATTAAATGGTGCAACATCGTCGCACCTGCCGCACTTGAACTTACCCAGAAGGTGTGAAGAGGAGACAAGTAAAAAGTGAGGCACAATAATGAATAATTGATAAATATCGGGAGAACACCTGCGTGAGTGTGTCACGTCCAAGTTCAAATGAAACACTCGCAAAGGCCTGTCTGTGTCGGAATCAACGTCATCAGGCAGAATGTGTTGGCCCGTTATAACACGCATATATTTTTTTCGAGTGTGTGTGTGTGTGTGTGTGTGTGTGTGTGTGTTACACATCCGGGTAAACAAAAAAAAAAAAAAAAATGAAACGTTGCACGTGACCCTGGACCACTGACTTGACAACTGTAGGCGTCTGTATAAATACGTACGTGGGCCAGCCGTTCCAGTTGAAACAGCTGCTATTGATTCCACACGAAAAATAATTGCCGCCTTACGCCCCCTTCTCTCACGCTGCCCTTTTTTTCGTTTAATACTTGCAACCCCTACATTTTCTTGTTCCGGTTTTGTCCATAAAGCGCTGGAACACACGCGCAATAGAAACCCCCAAGAAAAACAAGAAATGCATTTCTAAAGAAACAAAACGAAAAGGGAAAACGTTTACGGATATCCTATAGAGTTTCATTCGTAATGCAACAGGTGCATTTACACGCGTGAATGGCTTGCACAGCTTGCCTCCCTACGCCCAGCCTTGCTTATTCACAAAAAATAAAATGTATTTGCGCGCTGAAAGGTGTGATACTCACCGACGGGAGCGTGCATTCCGAAAAGGTGTGGGAATTGTACGAGGACGCATAAGGTGGACACCCGGATCTAGAAACGGGAAACAAATTTCAAAGAAGAAAAAAAAAAAAAAAGAAAATTTAAATGAAAATTTCATCTCCATTTTTTCGAATGATTTCATAACTCCAATCATAGGAAAACTTGTCACAAACTGAAAGGAACAGACAAGAAAAAAAACACCCCCCCCCCCCCCCCCCCCCCCATTTTCTATAAAAATTGTTTTCTGCTATACGCAGTGACCGTATACAACATAAACATAACATTTATTTTTTTTTTTTTTTTTCAACAAAATAGGGAATTGCTTATAATGACCAGCTTCCCTACTGTCCGTCCTGACGTATTTCTCAGGTTGATCGTCCTCTTATATTCTAGCCAGGGCTACCTCCAATCCGCCCCAATCTGTAGCCACATTTTTCAAAACCATATTTTTATTTTTAAATTTTTTTTCTTCCGCATACACATTCAACTAAAACAAACATTTCATTCCCCTTCCCCTCTTTTTTTATATAGAGAGAAAACATTAAAGTATACCTA